>NC_056758.1:40957534-41265466 GCF_018687715.1 Carya illinoinensis
TGAGACAGTCCTCAAATTTCTGAACTCGTTCCAAAGAAAACTCTCCCACAATCCGACTTCAATTAAAGCTATCCTTCATCCTCATGGCTCCACACACAGAAAATCCCATCGGGTCCCACTACAAGAGGGAAAACGTTAGTAAGCCACCACCAAAGCTTTCAATGGCAAGTCTCCAAAGAACAATATCCGACATCTCATTGGAGCTAAGCAAAGAAGACATCGACGCACACCTCCCACCCATATCGGAGGTAGAGGAGGCCCTGTGCGAGTGCTGTGGCATGTCAGAAGAGTGCACCCCGGAATACATAAATAGCGTGCGTGAAAAGTTCTCGGGGAAGTTAATCTGTGGGCTGTGCGCTGTGGCTGTGAGTGAAGAGATGGAGAAGAATGGAGTGAAAAGAGAGGAGGCTTTGAATAAGCACATGACTGCGTGTGTCAGGTTCAACAGGATTGGAAGGTCATATCCTGCGTTGTACCAAGCTGAGGCCATCAAAGAGATTTTGAAGAAGAGCCCAAGATCAAACAGAGCCAAGTCTCAGAGTCCAAGAGATAAGGTGGTTGATCTAAAGAAGGGTGGGCTTGCAAGGAGCTCAAGTTGTATTCCGGCGATCACGAGGGAGGTTGTACGTCGACCGGACTGTGGTCAATGACTGAGCCACCAAAGAGGATGGGGCCGTACTTTCTTATTATATATATATATATATATGTTGGTGCATGATCATCAGCTAGCTCGCGAGAAATCTGCATGGCCAATTATATTATTTGGGTGTAGCTATTCGCCAGTGGTTGCCTGCAGCCACTTTTGCCTTTTCTCATACCCCCAACGTTTGCTACATGCCCTGTCCAAGAGCAGTGGCATTTTTGTAGATGAAACGATAAATTACATGCACCTCTTGAAGACTTTCAACATCTCTTTCCCCTACACTAACTTACATCGAATCTCAATCTGCTCGGACTTTCACTGCATGCAAGGGCTAGTTGTTAGACGACGTTGTCAAGAAAAAAATCATATATATCATTCTAATTTCATCAAGTGATCTGTAACGATGGGTACTTAGTTTGTAAGCAATAGTATCTCGGCCGGTGATAGATAAAAGCCACCGAAGTTCTTCACCGATTGCGTAATTTTTTAAATTTGTTTAAAATTCTTTAAAACATTTTTAAAAAATAAATAAAAATCATAAATTCATAAGAAAACACTTCCTTAAACATTAAATAAATCAGCGACTCCCCTCGGTCAGAGTAGAGTTTTCCTAATATATATATTTAATTTGAAATTTAGTAATCATGAGTATATTTGCACTTTATCTTCAAGTGCACTGGTTGATTTGTAGTTAGCATGCATCAATATCAATCCCAATCAAGACTTTCCAATTTTAATTATGATAAACTTTTGCAAAACAACAATATTGCTTGATCTTCAAATTTTATTCTGGATCTCAATAAAGATATAGACAAATGAAAAAAATGGAGAAAGTTATATTGATATAGAAAAAGATAGATGAAAAGAAATAGGAAGCGAAAGAAATAATTTAAAAAGAGAGGGAGAGATATATATACGGGAAAAAGTTATATAAAAATGAGTTTTGTTACTTATAAGTAAAGTCACGTATCAATACTGATTCATTCATATTCAAAATTTAAATTAGCACGATTTTCAATCAAATCTACTTTTTGACCAATCTCATTAGATTGATGTATATATTAATACGTAATGATGCTTGTAACTAAATTTTTCCTATAAAAATATATATTATGGTATCAAAAACACGTTTAGATTGGTACGTAGTACCGCATGTAAAGAGTTATTTCACATATATTCCCTTGCATAGTCGATCGGATTAGTCTCTAATATTCCCTTGCATGGTCGATTGGATAGTTTATATTAATCTCCCTCTCATTTTTATTTTTTGGATAATTTGTTGCTACATAATATTTGCACCACTAATTATTATTTTTATATATAGGTACTTGGGTTCATATAATTTGCAATAGGTTTGAGTTGAAAAATATATATAAAAAAAGAAAAAGTTAAAACTAATAAAAAATTAAATTAATAATATTTTATTATTATTTTGACTAATAAATATACCTTTACAGAGAGAGAGAGAGAGGGGCTGCGATCGGAAACCGCCTAAAAAACTGTGATCGGAAACCGCCTAAAAGTTAACTAGTAGAGAATCGAGACGGTCCTTTTGTTTTTGGCCGAAGAATGAGTAGAATTTTTCGTTACAAAAGATAGGTTCGAGTGGCATACGTATATACAGAATGTCAATAAACAAGTATTTTATTTTTAAATCAGTCTGTTGGGAGAAACTTGGGCCTGTCGTCTCCAGGCTTGTAGTTAACCTGTGACTCGTAGAAGATGTGGCCGAGTCCGAGACCCACAAATTTTATTCAGCTTTAAGAAGGCCGTGCTTGGTTACACAAAAATGTATTGTAATGGGCTGCATCCATACGAAGATTAAGAAGGCCGTGACCCAAATAGAACACTGCAACTTCTGAGGGGGCGACAAAGCTCTCCTTTGGAATCCATCTATCTCGATTCTCCTTTTTAAATATTATTTAAAAGTTAAATACAAATTTTTTTAATCTTTTTTTTGCTTTTGAAAAATTCAATTTACTGATCTATTCACTATCTAATCATTCCAATTTTTTCAAATTTCTAAACAAAATACAAAAAATAATTAAAAATTTTCAAATTCTAAAATAAAAATAATATTAAAAAATAATTTTATAATAATATTTTAACTTATAATATTTTTATTTAATTTTTTCTCTTTTATTTTTGAAAACTTCAAAAAGAGTACTTTTAACTCAAAACATTTTACTGTTATCGACAAACTACTTCACTACTGCTCGCAGTTCTCTCTTTTCATTCCATTCTCCAAATTAATGTGGTCAAAATCAACTAATTAGGAAAAGAGAGAGAAATATAAATGGTGCTTTTTGACTGCTAATTCTCTCTTCTAGTTCCCGATCGAGCTTCATTTAATTTCCTCTCTCCGTTCTTAAAAATATTCTACAGCTTTGATCATCTATATGACTACAAGCATGCAGTTTAAGATATATATGGTAAGATCGGGCCAGTTGAATTACAAAGATGCACTTACGTCTGTCTCATGCATGCATGTGCTTTAGCAAAACACAATCAAATCGGATTCCTTACAGTGGATCTCGTGAGTCCTCACGAGTATGGAAAACGATTAGTATTTCATACCCTAGCTCGAACATGCACCCACGCACGATCCTTCCATGTCTTCTCCAATATCGATCGTTGCTGCACTGCAAATTGCAGAAAAAGCCCTAGCTAGCTAGCTAGCTACATGGCTACTGCCTGGCCACTGGCCAATCCTACTAGCTCTGCAATTTGCACATTAATGGAAAAGCAACCGGCCTCATCCGTAAAATTTGAGATATTTTAGCCTGTAAAGCGTTCAATCCTCTTGGAAATTGTCGATCGATAAGCTAGCTTAGCTAGCTATTATGACAACTAAATCGACTTCCCTGTTGATTATATCCACTTTAAGATCAGATCGATTCTTCTCACTTTTAAAAGACCCAAAGCAGCCAATTTTTTGTACGTACAAATGTATATATGAGTCTGAATTGAAGTGAACCTAACTTCTTTAGAAAGAAATGGCATCATCACTTACTGAAGTAGAGGTATTCCATCTCCTTTACCTCATCATATATATATATATATATATATTAGTGTCGTTAATTTAGTGTTGCATTGCTTATTTCACTTGTTATATTATCGAGCTAATGCATGGCCTGGTTACCCCTCTCTCTATGCTACTCTCCAAAATGAACAGATCAGGCTGCGAAAGGTGGTCTCCAACATCTCTGTGGAGATAGAAAAATATAGCAAGGAATTAGAGACCATTGGCATAGTCAATGAAGTCGAGCAAGCTGAATGCAAATGCTGTGGCCTCAAAGAGGACTGCACCCCGGCCTACATCGTAGAAGTTCAAGAATATTATTCAGGAAATTGGGTATGCGGCCTTTGTTCCGAAGCTGTAAAAGAAAGGCTAATTCGAGCTCCAAAAACATCCACCGGAGACGCGGTTGCCTCTCACAGGGAGTTTTTCCAGAAATTCAACAATACAGCCAGGCTCAACCCGAACCTCTCATTGGCATGCAAACTGAGAGATATAGCGAAAAGAAGTTGTGAAAACAGGAGCTCCAAGAACTCGTCAATGACAAAGTTAGCCCGAAGCACGAGCTGTTTTCCAAAGATTGATCTTAGAGACTAATTATAATATTAATTAGTTTAGCAATATTGATGGCCAAACTCCTTACCGGCCTGGTCATGTTGCTTTTGTGGTTCATGGATATGACTGATTGGGCTATCTGTGGGAAGAAATACTCGTGTGATTAAAACGTATTTATTTATCGATAGTATTAAACGATCGACGATTGGCAGATATATCGGCTGTGAGTAGCCATGCATAACCTATGGCTTTAGAAAAAGGTGGTCCTCAGTCTATATATATGTACATATATAATAATTTAGGTCATGTTTATCATGAGTCACATATGTATATGTAATCGATAATTGCGAATGGTCCCAACCAATTTCTCAATCCCGAAAAATTACTTTGATCGAGCAAATCTCAACTATAGCTAGCAAAGCTTGGTGCATGCAAGCAAACTCTCACATAGCACGTACGTGATCAGTTTCACACGTGCAATACCCCTCCACTTTCTCTAGGGTTTAAAAGAGCTAGCATGGATTTAATATGGGCCACCTTTCTTAGAAGTGCATGTTATTTTTTTAGCTCAGTCGGGGTCCACGATGAAAATGATATTGGTGTGGCTAAACTATAATTAAATTTTATATATAGTACTGTGGCTCGGCCTCGATCATCCTCACATCGATAAAAAACTGGAAGCTAATCCATTGGCATATATTTCCAGTAAATTAAAAGAAAAAGGCCAAACATTTCTAAAATAGGGTTTTGCACTCGGCCAAGACCTTTAAATTCAGAAGTAGAAACCCGGCCTGTATGACGTTTGTGTCATGCATGTACTGGTCTTATATATATAATTACGTGGTGCTGCTACTTTTGCCAACTTATTTAATTAGAAAACCATTAATGTATTTAAGAAAAACTTACCAAAAATTTATTTTTTTACATATCAGTTATTGATAGACTTAAAATCATGAAATATTTTAAATTTTAAAAGAAAACTAACAAAATGAGTATTATTAAATAAAAATATAAGTATATATAATACTACTCTATTTAATTTGTTACAGATAATGAATTAGAACTCATCATGATGTTGATATTTTGGCCCGAAGATTCACGGTTTACAGTTGAGTGATCAAGTTTCAGTTATTCAGCTGGCAATCTTTATTTGGAATATGACTATGTAAGTAACTTTATTTTTGTCCAGTACCCGCAGTACTTTGCATAGTACGTACTCCAGTCACCGAATGAGAACGACCCAGCTTAACGGGTTTGATGTGCATGCAGATCGAGGAGTTTAATTTTCCATGCACCTTTTGAAGAATTTGGAGAATTTGATCAATCGTCGGCAATTAATCTAAATTCACGCGTACCCATCCAGTTGATGCCATGTGATGCGTACTGAGTTGAGCTCTTGGATACATAAGTAGCCCATGTTCGCAGTAATCTTAGTGGACCCTTGCGCCCGACATTTGTAGATCAGAGACTCAAGAATTGGAAATTTATTCTTTTTAAAAAGTAATGGGACAAAAATAAAAATAAAAATGATCATTAATGCTTACCATTGCTACCGTAATATGTATAGTCTTTAATTAGTCAAAGCATTTTATTAAAGTTTTGGGCTAAGTGCATGGCTGAAGTGGACCACTAACTATGAACATTACGCCCTACATGCAGATTTCAAAAGAGATATTTGAGACCCTTATTTAAGGGAAATGGTCGGTTCCACGTCATGCATACCTAATATTTAAGGGAAAAAGTGATGACCTAAATTTTAAAAAAAAAAACTCAAAATAAAATAACGAACATTATAAAATGTATAGAATGAAAAGTGCCTCATTAATTAGTGTAAGTACAAACGAAGCACCGAACCTGGTTTTGCTCTTTACAACAGCATATAAATTCATGACTTATATATATATACACTTTTCATTAATGTTGAACTAATTATTGATCGCAGTTGAATCATATATACCATAAATTAATGACGGAAAATCGATCGTAATACTTTATGACATGGTTTCTAGATTACATACATTCTCATGCACGATCATTGGATGACAGGATGTAAATCTAGACCAATTGCTGAGTTTGCTTGCCATTTATTCGAAAGGCGTGAACAATGATGTCCGATAAAAAAAAACCCAGGGCTTTCATCAAAAGAAAAAAGAAGTAAGAAAACATAGTTCCTTCTACATTAATGGTTGTCTAGATGACAGCTGGTGACAGATATCTAGGGAGGAGACTGCTTAAACTTCTTTCGAGTTTTGATCATTTCCTTCTACGTACTCGAAAGGTTAAATACAAGGCAACTTGTGCAAATTTGATGATCTCATCGCATCTAACCCTGATCAGCCTTAGGTAAAATGTTCAGATCAATGAATGCAAGACGCATATTCCAAGAGTGTATATATATATATATATATAGTTGATGACTGGTAAAGCAGACTGGGTACGTACAACTTGAGCCTCAATTATTCTTGAAGTATCTGTCAGGCAGAGGCTGGACCCAACATGTCCAATTTATTGTGGTCTTTAAAAATACTTTACTTTTTGTCTGTGCAGCTCACTATTTTCTCTAATATTTCTCCATCTGCGCCCTCCCCAACTAATTGCTTAGAACTTTTAAGAAGTTGCAATATGCAGATTCCAAATGGCTTCTTAGTATATGTTGAGTCGACCGTGATTGACATAAAATACATATATATATATATATAGAAACAATATAAATACTTCCTTTGGTCCAATCAGGACACATATATTAATTATATATACACATATATATTCTATCAAAACAATATTAATGTTCGTTCCAAATGGTTTCTTTAATAATTAATTTCTTTTTACTTCTTTTTTTCATCCACCTTTTCTGCTTGTAGTAATTATATTTACCCTTTGTTGTTTCAATATAATGTTTAAAATGGCCAAAAGAGAGAAAGTGGGAAAATACTGTGCATGGGAGGGTGTAAAACCCTAGAAAATGGAGGAGACGGGCATGCCGGGTGTGACAAAGACCACACACTGTATATTCCTTCGAGAAAGAGACTTTGGGTTCCAAAAGCAGAATGGAGGAGAAAGAAGGGTGCGCACGAGCATTAGTGTATGTAACGTAAAGACCACCAACTTTTTCTTTTCATTCCTCTGCTTTGCTCTCTCTCTCCCTCTCTCTCTCTCTCTGCTGCTTTACAACCCCACTGATCTTCTCACTTCTCTTTGCCTAAGCTTGTAACTCCTTCTATGTGCTTGTACTCTTTTTCTGACTAAAAGTTTTTTTCCTCTCTCCCTACAGCGAGAGAGAATCCAAGACGATAAATAAAGAGTCCAAACGAAAGGGTTTCAAGAATATTGCTTTAATCCAAGGAAGTTCGACTTTTTCCCTATCTGACTTGCTAGTTGTCGTCTTCACTTCTTTAAAATTACAGTCTAAGGTTCAAATTCGAATTAATCTGAATTTCTATATCATAATTTTGTCTGATAAAGTACTGTAAACAACCAATGACAGTCCATTCGTGGAAAGATTCTTTAATGATTAATGAAATTTCAACTGAGCCTGAAAATAGAAGCAGAGGAAAAAAAAAATGATGTTCTATTGATTGCCCAAGAGAAACTAGCTAGAGGGCTAAATCCGAGTTATACTGGCCATCTGAAGAATCATTAGTTGCAAAGGAGAAGACAAAATGATCTTGTTAATTCCCCTTAATATAAGTCTAATTAATATTATTATGAGCAATATTATTCTTCATTCTAGATTTTGTCCGTCTCAGTCATATTTATTGATCATGTAATACATTTTAAATAGTTTTATATATCAACAATTTGAATACAAGTTTCTGAATAAGTCAAGTGTGATCCGAAATAATAAACTTTAAGATGAAAAAGAAATTACAGATAATTAGTAGACTAGCTGGCATTTGATTAATTACCTCTTAAAATGTAAGCAAATGGCCGGGGCTGTGCTATCTCTTTCCAAACATTAAAATCTTATTCATAATTATCATTAACATGCGCCATACCAATATTTATGTTCTTAATTTGATTGAACAGATCGAGATTGAAAACTTTATTCGAAAGCAAGTGTAAACAAGTACAACATGAACGGCATACATGACAACCAAATGCCCATAAAACTTTTCAAACTTTTCAACGGTTACAGATCATTACCCTTGTCCCTATCCCAAGTCAGTCAGTCAAAAGAGAATTTTGGTAAAATAATCCGACAAAATCAGAGACTTTTTCCAACATATGTCCCTGTTTCCCTTTCAACCGTTCGTGTTCAAACATCATTCTAAAGGAAGTCAAGGTGCAGTTTCGCAATTATTCCCTCGAATCGTGGCCTTAGATTTATATACCTTTAGGCTTTAAATCCCCTCCTATTTAAGTTGTAGTATATCTCGTTAATGTCTCTCACCCAGCCTCTTCAATAGTTCAAAACCTGTCCTCCTTTCTTCTCTTTAAATCCACGTTTTTTAACTACAAATCTTCAGTTTCTGCTATATTCCCATTAATATGCGATTCAGGTACGTTACAAGATGTTATCCTAAACTTCTTTCTCCACCTTGCATAATTATATTGTAATTATATTGTGTCTAAAAAGAGTTTAGATCATTCATGCATGCATATTCTCCTGGTTATCTTTTCTCGAACAGTGTTAATTATGGAGATGCATTTCGTCTGATTCTGTTCTTTTTTGCTTAGTACAGGTTCTAGACCGATCAGTGCTTGGTTTCATAATAATCTCATGCAAATATGGTAAGTTCCCTAATTAAAGAGAAATGCTTTACTACACACTATACACTTCAGTTAAAGCTAGGAATTCCATGTAGAAAATCGTGTTAATATTTGGCTTATTGTTTTCATCTGGACAGCTTGGGATCCGAGAAATGATGACCAACATCTTCTTTGGTGGGTAGAAAATGCTCTTATCTATCATTTTAGTAAGAACTTTCATCTCCTCCTGATCTGATTTCATCTGTTACGTAGATGTTACATAAACCAAGCTAGACATGGCCAAAAAAGGTGCTGAAACATGTTCATGGACATTGTCCATGTTCATGCTCTTATTCCTCATAAATCTCCCCGCGTTGTATGGTGAGGAATTAGAGTCTCTCTTGCCGTTCAGAGATTCGATCAAAGACCCCTTAGGCTTTCTTTCCAACTGGAGCTCCTCTACCAGCTCTTGCAATTGGCCCGGCATAACCTGTGACAACCCTCCCCACGTTAAAAGAATTGAGCTCTCCGGGAAGAACATCTCTGGAAAAATTTCTGGCTCAATTTTCCAGTTGCAGTATGTCGAGTTTATTGACCTCTCCGACAATCAGCTCTTGGGCGAAATTCCTCATAATTTATTTTCTTGCCCTTCACTTCTTTCTCTCAATCTTAGTAACAACAACATATCAGGTCCATTGCCCAGTATTTCCATTTCCCGCCTCGAAACATTAGATCTCTCCAACAACATGCTCTCGGGTAAAATTCCAGACAACATCGGATTACTTTGGAGCCTAAAATTTCTTGATCTGGGTGGAAATATTTTGGTGGGTAAAATCCCAAACTCCATATCAAATCTCACAGTTTTGCAAGTCTTTACTTTGGCTTCTAACAAGCTAGTTGGTCAAATCCCTGGTGAAATAGGCCGAATGAAGAACTTGAAATGGATTTACCTAGGCTACAACAATCTTTCGGATGAAATTCCAAAAGAGATCGGAGACCTGACTTCTCTAAATCATCTTGATCTTGTCTACAACAATCTGAGTGGACTAATTCCATCATCCCTCGGGAACCTCACCAGTCTTCAGTATCTCTTCCTCTACAAGAACAAGCTCACGGGTCCTATTCCAAGATCACTTTTCAATCTCAAAAAGCTTGTCTCGCTTGATCTTAGCGATAACTCTCTTTCGGGTGAGATCCCGGAACTCATAAGTGAGTTGCAAAACTTGGAGATTCTTCATCTTTTCTCCAATAACTTGACCGGAAAGATTCCTGCTGCTTTAGCTTCTCTGCCTCGGCTTCAAGTCCTCCAATTATGGTCGAATAAGTTATCTGGCAAGATCCCTGAAGACCTTGGAAGGCGAAACAATCTCACTATAGTCGACCTTTCCAGCAATTTTCTAGTCGGAAAAATACCAAAAAGCTTGTGCAACTCGGGTCGACTTTTTAAGCTCATCCTCTTCTCTAATTCTCTCCAAGGCGAAATCCCCCAGAGTTTGAGTTCTTGCATAAGCTTACGGCGAGTACGTATCCAAAACAATCGTCTCTCTGGGGATTTATCGTCCGAGTTCACAAAACTGCCGCTAGTATACTTCTTGGATATCTCAGGCAACAATCTTTCTGGCAGAATCGATGTGCAAAAGTGGGATATGCCATCACTGGAAATGCTGAGTTTGGCGAAAAACAAAATTTTCGGGGAGTTGCCGGGCTCATTTGGCAGTGGCAAGCTTCAGAACTTGGACTTATCGGAAAATCAGTTTTCAGGGAATATCCCCAAGAGCTTTGGCAGATTATCAGATCTAATGCTGTTACAGCTAAGCGAAAACAAGCTCTCTGGTAATATTCCAGAAGAATTGTCATCATGCAAGAAGCTTGTGAGTTTAGACCTCAGCCACAACCACCTCAGTGGAAACATACCAATCAGTCTCGCTGAACTGCCGGCTCTCGGTCAGCTTGATTTATCTGCAAACCAGTTGTCGGGAGAAATTCCACCAAATTTAGGAAGAATAGAATCCCTCGGAGAAGTGAATATCTCCCATAATCACTTCAATGGAAGATTACCGTCCACTGGAGCATTTCTTGCCATAAACGCCAGCGCCGTTGCAGGTAACGATCTTTGCGGCGGCGATGCTTCTAGCGGTTTGCCGCCATGCAAAAGCCTAAAAAGTCGCATGTGGTGGTATGTTATGACTTGCTTTTTGGTTGCGTTAGCAATGTTTGCTCTTGCTGCTCTTGTCATCCTTTTCATTCAGCGACGAGAGGAATTGGAGCTGAAAAGAGTGGAAAACGAAGATGGAATATTGTGGGAAATGCAATTCTTTGATTCCAGGGCTTCAAAATCCATAACAGTCGACGATATATTATCATCGGCGAAACAGGAAAATGTAATCATGAGAGACGGAAAAGAGAGATCGTACGGGGGGAAGTCTTCAATGAGCAACATGCAGTTCGTCGTGAAGGAAATGAATGATCCAAATTCAATCCCGCCGAGTTTCTGGTCTGTCATTCCCGAATTTGGTAGGCTTCGGCATCCAAATATTATTAGGTTGATCGGAGTATGCCGGTCGACCGAAAGAGGATTTTTAGTTTACGGGAATGCGGAAGGGAAAAATTTGAGTGAAATTCTTGGAAACTTGAGTTGGGAGAGGCGACGTAAAATTGCCATTGGCATTGCGAAAGCACTGCACTTCTTACATGGCTACTGTTCGCCGAGTGTTCTGGTGGGTATCATATCTCCAGAGAAAGTTCTGGTTGACGGAAAAGATGAGGCTCGCCTTAGTTTGGACCTATCTGGCCGGTTGGCTTGTACGGACAACAAGTGCTTGCAGATCATACCTTCAGCCTGCATTGCCCCAGGTACGTAAATGACTAATTTACCCTTTATGATAACAATTGGATATATTAGGATTAATTTACCACTGATGATGACATCAATATCCCTCTTTGGTTTCACTTTTTTATTTTTATTTTTAAATCTCTGTTTCACCTAAATTAATGTCTGATAAAAGTTAGTCCTTAAAATTCTTAAAGCATTTTATTACATTATAAAATTGTGGTGAATATGCTAATTGCCTTTAAGAATCGAAGATGAAGACTATCATGCGTTGTTTTGTCGATACATGCATCCATCGACAAACACGGTTCATTTAACGGAAATTAATGACGTACATATCACTTGGGAAAGTTTAATGTTCGTATAGATGAAAGGTTTTTAAAGAATATTAATGGCCGGCCTGCAGGCCCTAGTTTTTGTATGGTACTGATGGGTAAATTACATTCTGGGTCTATCAAAACAAAAGGAAATTTGATGTGCCTAAAAGTTGCCAATCATGGAGTAATTAAGCTAGTGTCGCACGTCGGTATATTAAGTTGATATATGTGTGTATATATATCAGCTTGCATTTAGATTCAAAGTCTAGTAGATCATGATCATGTGGCCGCATGCTCCGATTGGCAAAAATTGGCGTACGTCGGTATTTTATTAACCCATGCACGTATAAAAATTGTAGATCTAAAATCCATTTATAACCAGATGGAGTTTTGGAATTGGTTGCAGAAGCCAGACAAAGCAAAGACATCTCAGAGCAGAGTGATATCTATGGATTTGGTCTCTTCTTGATCGAATTGCTGACAGGAAAAAGCCCCGCCGACGCGGAATTTGGCATGCACGAGAATATCGTGGAGTGGGCTCGTTATTGCTACTCAGACTGTCATCTTGATGTGTGGATTGATAGGATGATTAGAGGAGATGCAACAACGGATCATAATCAGAACGAGATCGTTGAAACCATGAACCTAGCCCTCCACTGCACCGCCACTGACCCCACTGCTAGACCATGCGCAGGCGACGTCTTGAAAACCCTCCAGTCTGTGCTGATCAGTTCAAGTACTTCTTGCGTTTCAGACGTCCTAAAGTTTTCCTCAACTAATTATTAAAAGAATTTGCCCCCTAAGATTTTTCTTTACCTCTTTCTTTTTCTATTTTCTTTTAATTTTTATATAATATTTTAAGGTGTTAATTAATGATGATTACTCAAATCTGCTTTTGTCAATTAATGGTATGTTTTACATACTAGTGAGTCGAAACATGTAGATAAACTAAATGCCATTATATGAGCTACAGCTTTTTCTCTGACATCTCTCTCTCTCTCTCTCACTATGAACATCAATTCATGGCATTCATGCACCCATGCAGTTCTTCAAAACTCAACATCATCATGATTTGTGATCTTTTGTCCATTGAAAAAACAAAAACAAAATTATAACATATATAATTAAGTCAAAGAACTTAATCAGTACTAGACATCCTTAAGTCAATAACGTCGGTGGCCGTTCTATATCATTGTTAGGTGAATAAGAAAAAGAAAATGAAGTCACTATGCAGTAGTAATTAGTAAATAGGAAAAAAATGTAACTCTATGAATAAACTAGCTAGATTTAGACAGTAAGATGAAATGATTTTAGATAAAAATTAAAAATTGAATAAAATTTTATTAAAATATTATTTTTTAATATTAATATTATTTTATAATTTAAAAATATTAAATTATTAATTATATTTTGTATGAAAATTTAGATAAATTATAATAATGAGATTAGAGTATTGGTAATGAACTAGCTATTACCAATTCTAAAATTTAACTAGAATTTTATCTTTTAACTAATATATCAATTTTTAACTAGAAAAATCCGTCATTTAAAATGCAAATAATAATATTATTATATTATATATTTTAATAGGCACTTGCAGATGGAAGTTTATCTCACGTCAAACCATAGTCAGTCGTCCGAACCAATGGTCCAAACTTGCAGATGGTATCCCTTTCTCTCTCTTAAACTCTAACTTTTAGATTGGAGGCTATCTTTGAGCTTCATTCATGGCTTTCAAGCGGATCTTAAAGGAGTTCAAGGACCTCTAGAAAGACCCTCTTACCTCTTGCAGTGCTGGTATTTTTTTCATCAAAAAAATTCCTTATTATTTTTCCTTTATTTTCTCCGATTTGTTTTTTTGTTTAATTTATGATTTTCTTCGATTTTCATGGCCACCAACTTCTTTCTGGGCTCGATCTGTGATGTTTCTAGCTTTTGAGGATCTAGGTTCTGATCCGTCATGGAGTTTTGAGAGGAAGAAAGAAAAAATAGAGGGATAGAGAGAGCGGTTGTTAGACAAAAAATAATAAAATAATATTTTAATCCTTTTATAGTAGCTGCCAACAATGGTCAGAGAAATTAATGTACTGTAACATAAACTCAAGTTTAGCTAGTCCGATGCGGGAGCTTTTTGACAAATATGGTTAAATTATAAATTTGTCTTGGCATTTAGTTAGTCAATTGCCAAAACTTTTAGATAAAACAATTTTACTATTCAAATAGACTTTAATGTTCTGGCAACTTAACATCCCGCTAAAAGGATTTTGAACGTCAGAAGGGTAATACAAATTGTAAAATATAGAGTACTTTTGCGGTGCATTCAAGTACTAGTTCAAGCACTAAATTTTCGATAATTATCAAAACAAGAAGGGGATTAACGATATAATTATGAAGCGTATGTCAAGTTTCTGAAACGAGCTAGATTGCATATGAACTTCGATGGAATCGAAGGCTGTGCGGAAGTCATGATTTCTTAATTAGTTTAAGATCAATAATATATATGTTGACGAATCCCAGATTAAAATCGCGCGCTGGCCGCTGAATAGCCCGAGTTCGACTTTTTATAATCACCAAATAAAGCTAGAGACAACATTATAGTATGTCAGAAATCTAGCTATTACATGAACAGCTCATATCCGGAACGATGCCTGTACGCTGGCAATTAACAGGGTCTGCAATATTTCTTTTGGGTACAACATATACTGCTCTTTTTCAGCAAAAAGAAAACTGATTGACAAAAATAACGTCATTAATTATTACTCATAGCCCGTTCTTATTTACTTATTTGTCTATCCGAACCTAGCACGCGTGTACTTACACCATCACTATCACTTTTCCCCATTTCTAATAATCATATATTAGAAACGGGCAATGGCAGCTGAATGGTCCTGATCAGTGAGTTGCGTCAAGCAGCAACGTACGTACACTGAATTTTGCAGGGGACCAGTACTGTACTACCAAGGGGCTGATGCTACTGTTTGTCGCATTGTCGGGCAGTCCTTAAAATGGATTCTTTCCTTTCTTTTGGCCAAGAAGTTGTGTATATATACGCAGTGATGAATGCTTTTTATGCTTTCTGTCGTCAAAGGGATTGAGTTGAGTTTTAGATATTTCATCTCATGCATACCATTCCATGCGCACCAATATATAAATTTAAATGCATGTTGAACTACGACGTCCTTGGAAAACTTAAAACCTGCTTCACTGACTTAGAAAGATATCGGGAGAAAATAAGCTAAAAAAAAAAACTTGATTTGTTATAAAATGGCAGAATATTATATCGATAATCTCCTAATCAGTTCAAAAAAAATGTGGGGTGAAGTCATAGGCAACAAAGCATGCGAACATCAAGTGATGGAGCCGATCGAGCTTAAAAATTAATAAAAATATTGATGATGTTGTTTTAAAGAGTGTTAGGCTGGATCACGAGTTGATTCTTTAATTTGTTCAATATATATATATATATAGAATTTGATTAAGCATTAAATGTGCTCCAGTACTTTTGTTAAAAAGAGGAGTGTTTGGATGAGTCTCTTTCCTTCCAAGTTTGGCCACAACCTTTCTTGTGACTCGCCTTTTTTTCTTTCTATACTGTAATCATGGTGATTAGGATTTTCGCCCCTTGTTTTTTTTCTTTTATACATCTATGCAATGATGGTAGTAGTGACGGACAAGATCCCTTTTCTCTTTTGTTCAGTCTGAACTTGTAGAGGGCTTACATGGTTAGAAGATTCCATCACTAAAGACCAGTCTAAGCATGTAGTATAAATTAGCTGACATTATAAGGAACAAACTAGATAGCTTGGTTTTGCTGTCACGGACATGATATTTGAAATACTTTCGTCTCAAAAGCTTCAAGATTTTAATCATAGTTCTTGGAGACCATGCAAAAGGTTCTTCGACTCCATTCTTTTCACACAGGAAAGCTACAATCTGATCACGGTTCTCACCCACTCTTTCCCCCCTCTCTCCGGCCTTATATATCAAGTATTTTCTTTTATTCACTGGGTAAAAGAAGTTGACGTTCGATCTTCAATTGTTGGCCTTTTTAATTTTTGGTTACCCAATTTGCTTTTTACTTTGTAGACCATATTACAAAAGTTTTTCTTATGATCTGTTTCTTTCATTAAGAGAGGTCAATTTTGTTTTGAGTTTTAATGTAATCATTATAACTCTAAAGTTCATGCATCCCACTATATATATATATATATATTGCAATAGGTTGTAATACCTGCGGCAGATGAATTATACAGAATAATCAAAAGAAAAAAAAATAAAAATCAATACAGAGATTTGATAAAGTTTGACAATGTACCTACATCTACAAGAAACGAGCAGTACAAAATTTATTATCCATTAATTACGATTATATAATATGTATTTATACTAATCTTAAATGTATGGCCGTATTAAAAAATTATAAAAATACCCCTCATATCATGTCGCTCCACTCTACTCATTCTGGCATCTGCCTATTTTTAATGTATGAGCATATATTTCAACACAATAATTATCTAGGTACATACCTACTTGCATTGATATACCGAGTTTGGAGTGGAGAAAAGAGCGCGCTAATCTTGCTGCGCGAATATTGCAAATAATTAGCATTTAATTATTATATCAGAATGCATGCATATTAATGAACATTCAAGAAAATTCTGGTTGCTATCAAAAATAAATATATTTGCAATAGTACGTAAATGCTGCATAATTTTTTTAAAAATAAATAATAAACATATAATTTATATGAAAAAAATTAAATTTTAATAAATTTATTTTTTTTAAATAATTACATAAATATTTTATCACTCCAAAACTACAGCATTACTTTTTAAAAAAATTCTGGTTAGTAAATGTAGTACTCTAGCTGGATGCATTACAAGAAAAATAAATTTTGTGATTAATTTATTGCAATAAAAAAATTATTTTTTTTATTATAAATAATTTTTTCATTATAATAAATTAATTATAAAAATTAATTTTTCTTATAGACATGGAGGCCGCATCGTGACTACTCGAGCAGGACTGATATTCATGCACACGTACTACAGAACCGACGATTTTTCTTTAGTTTAAAATAAAAAAAGGGGCCCGGGGGTAAGAATGTTTCTAATTAATGCCATGTCAGAGAAATCGAGAACGGAAAAACTGAAAATCGGGGAGAAATAAGAGAAAAATGGACTTAATTGTTTTGATCAAGAGGGGCTGTATCCACGTACACTAAACCACTGATCCAACGGGAGGAGGGATTGGGATAAAAACAATCGTACATTAAGCGGATTTATTACGGCCTGCTGCATTATATATATCCACTTCGCATTGGGTTAAGATCATAAAGTTTATGTTAAAATTGACATATACGTATAAATTATAAATAATTAATCAGACTTGACATTTGGACAGGATGGAAAGCAATTAATGTTGACATGGGTATGTTCCATGCATGTCAATGGAAATGACACTAGATTCGGATACGAAGTGGGTTGCGATTGAAGTACTCGAAAGATGGATCGGTAGTAACGTGGAGTAGATAGGAAACAGATCAGGCCCAGCTAGCTGTCACTTTTAAAAAAATGGGAATGTGCGTGGGTAATAGAGTCTAGTGAAAAGGTCCAATTGGTGGAAGACCGATCATCGAGTTGCTCGAAATGAAAGATCGCTCTCAACTTATAAAGCATGATCATATGTAATTGGACTCATGTCATGTGAAGCTGGAAATTCAAGTTCATAGACAACTAAGAAAGTATATACAATATTAGTGGCATTGAGAAAATGTCGATCGTGACTTTTTGGTCACGTGGCTGATTCATCATACATATAAATAATGGGTAGGATTGTAGGAATTAGGAATGGATTTATTAGGATAGGCGTGTCGCCCACATTACGGTATAACTGGTCGAGTAAGGGATCGGAAGAGATCAGTATTTTTTTTAAAAGTCAAATCTATGGGAATTGATCGGTAAGTACCTGATTATATTAAAATTGACAAGTACTGCTTGGAAAAATGCCTTTGGGAAAAAGCTAGCTAGCAAAAGCCATCGATCTCCCTTGCTATGATTGCCGCTAATGTACAAATTTACAGAGAATTGAGGACCCTACCTGTCCTCCATTTTCATCATAGCGTGCTAGCTGCTCCTCCACGTTGGGAAAAGACACAGGTAATTCATTTTTTATTTATACTGATTATTGAAGCTACCAAGCCAGGGATCAATTTCAATATATTGGACATCAATCAACGTGCATGGTGGGTGCATGTAAAAGATAAGGTTAAAGTACTACTACTGCTTATTTCCTCAATAAATTTAAATATTATATATATTTAAATCAAGTATATGTTAAATATAAAATACGTAACTATCGTATAATTTTTTTAAAAATGTAAGTATGATATTTACTTTTTTTTTTTTTTTAAATTTCATTGTATTTGTGCACTTCATGATGTCACACAATAAATATGATGTCACACATTTATCACTATTAAATAATTATTTATTATATATTTTTTTATCATCTAATAATAATAAATGTAAATAAAAAAATAAAATGAGAATATGGTATACAATGCAAGAAAATTGCTTATTTACACCTAATTAATTCTAACAAAATGATTATTTTCAATTAAAATTGATTATAAATATTCTTTTAGTTGTAATAAATTAATCATAAAAATCTTTTTTTCTTGTAGTGATAGCATTACTCTTTTCAATTATATATAAATGTCGTTGTTGATTAATTAAAGAATAAAAGAATTGGAGTACCGACGGGTATTGCGAGAGAGAGCATACGTAATTATATAAGGGGAAGGTTGGTGGGTTCAATGTTTTGTAATCACATTCTTCTTCTTTGGAAAACTTCAATTATTAAGCAAAAGATGGGAATTGAAAGGACAGACGACCTAATTATGATAGTCGTTGAAATCTCCTAATTAAATATGACTATGATCGCTAGTGTTTTCATACGAGTAGTCTTCATCATGATGAGATACCTAGAGATTTGATGAAACCTATTAATCAATCACATCAAGTATTGTCGTAATTAATTAATGACCTTAATGACCCTTAATCATGCTCTAAAAAAAGATGTCGGTGATCAATATCTTAGTGACCTAATGGAATATTACCAAAGCTATTTTTATAGGGCTAACATTTTGTGACCGTTGGTGGTTATAATTCCACCTCTTAATTAGAATACCAAATAGCTTTGGTAATTAATATAAGTTTACGTACCATCTACTCTCTTTGTGGACGGTCTGTTTATTCTCGAAATTAATTAAGATTTTATTCTCGAACACTCCACGTCAATGAAAAATAAAAGAATATTGAACCATGAGATATATTATAATATATTTTAATTAGAATGTAATTAGAAAGATGAGAATGAAATTTGACGTTATGTGAATGGAGAAATTTAAACCCATTATAGTAATTTTGAAACTCGATTTATATCATTCATTAGTCCTTTCAAAATATGGACTCAAATGTGATTTTGGCATTCCTTAAAGCCAAATCCAACAAAATATATGGAAATTGAGCCATACCACTTTGTATTGAAATGGGGCACCTGATCCTATAATATTGATATGTACCGTACGTATCTATAATTTTGCATGCAGTCTCCCTTTAATCCAAAAACTACTGAAATTCTCACTAATTTGTGCTATCTCAATCTCTCCGACAAGTTGGCACGTCTCGATCTCGAGAGTCGAGACCAAAGCACGTCCACTTTGAGACCAAAAGCACTTCGATCCACTTTGAGACAACTTTGTTTGGCCTTTTGCTTTAGTTGTCTGGTATGCATGCCGTTAATTGGTTGTCTCGACACCAAATGCATGGGGTTGAAAGTGAAACTAGAAGATATGTATGAACCATATAAGCCTGATTAATCAATTTAGAAGGTAAGGCCTCGTTTGATTACACAAAATTGATTAAAAGTTTGTACATATATGAGTAGTGTGCCTAGCACATGAAGACGGCTCGCATCTTTAGAAAATAATTAACACATATTATACAGTATTTAAAACCATCAGGGGCCGTGAGCACCTATCCAAGTGTAAACAAACAGGACTATTATGCTCATAGTGATACGAGGTCTTGAACACCTGTTGTAAAGTTTAATTAAGTCCATGTTAAACAGGTGTTAGTTATACTTGGGATATCAAGAGTAATAAGAGTACTCAATTTGAAAAACAACTTGTCAAGTAACTCAAATGATCAGCCTCGTATTAAGTAGGAAATTGTGAGTTCCAATTGATTAAATCACTGGAAGGAAGTAATGGAATGCCAACCAAGTCATGCTTCTCCTGGCATAACATTCAAATTCACAAATATGGAAAAATATATGATAACTAGTTACCAAAAATGGGACCACATATGCATTTCGGTGCAATATGTTCATAATAGTACAAAGGCATTTTAGGGTTTCTCCATACCCAATAGGATAGAAAATATATTTAATAAATTTTCAGCATCCTATGTTTCCAAAGTTTTAGACGAAAGACCAGTTGATGAACATGAAGCAGATACAGTGAGCATTCTCTTCTTCATTCAATACCTTCCACGCTACTGCTCTTTCATAGGAGATTGGCCTCCCCATGCTAGATAAGCAAATGCCACCTTGAAGACAGATAAAACCCTGCTCCCATGGACCAAAAAAAAAAAAAAAAGAGAAAGTAGATGGATTATTTTTCTATTCTCAGACAAAAAGTATGGCTGCTCGGTACAATATTTCACATGGAAGTGATTAACGTTTGTCTCTCTGCTTTATGAAGGATAACTCCATCCAGATTTCAAGGAAATTGTTTTTCTACTCTCACTTAACATCGAGATGAATACTTTTTTCCTTAGGTCCATCTTGAGTTCTATAGTGATGCAAGAAAGTCAATCCTATGGTTTCCTTCAGGATTTTCATGCATATCTAAAATGATTTCCTTGTAACCCTCTTATATTGATCAGTCTCCTATTCCCCCTAGTATCTGAATTGATATTGGTCAAGTCTCATATGTGCATGTGATCACGCAATATAAATTTCCAGTCAGGTTTTTATGCTCATCACTCCCTACCATAAAATCAGAGAAATTTGCTTTCTCCCCTAGTGGTTGGTTTAAGATCATGAAACAAAAGTACAAGGATATACTTTACTCTGTTCTTGGTGTTCCTGTCTCCCCAGCACCCAATGGAATTTCATTATTTTTTAATTTTCAATTCCTGTGGATCTTTTTTTTCCTTGTTAGTGAGACAAATATATATAGATGTTTTGAGATATTTTAAAACACTTTACCTGCTGTATTATCTGTGGGAACTCAGAGCACAGAGTTTTCTTTCCATTGTCATCAAAAATCCTTTCCAGTGTAATATCTTGAAGTGCAACCAAGGTTGTCTCAAGCATGTCAAGACCAGCCTGATTCGCAAATGTAAATACTGGCAGTGCCTGTATAAAATATAAAATACATCAACTTTCCAGTGCACACAATAAGTATTCTGAAGAGTATAATGCAAACCTTGAGTATGGGTAGAATATTTTTTTGGGATTCAAATAAAAAAAAAATACCTTCAAAGAGCAACACATGACCGCATCAGAGTGATGCCAAAGAGTTTTGAGAATGGGTTCACTTCCTTCACTTTTAAGCAATTCAACCCCTAGATACAACCTGTAAAGATCAACGTTGAGATACACAGGAATATATAATAAATATTTAACCTTTTCTTCCAAAGAAAAAGAAACACGTAACATATATCACATTTCATCTCTCTTATTGTTATTACAGCTAAGTCAACATGTTAAAAAATTATATGGTATAACTTGACTTGGTCCAGAATATCATACAAAAGACTATGAATGCATGATACAAGACTTAATCAACACACCTATAGCTGTGACAGATCCATCGAGCAAGTGTCTGAGCTTCAGGAGTGCCAGGTGGTGACAAAAATCCAGCATGAGAACCCAAACAAGAAGGAGAGAGCGCTAATGCCACCCTCTGCACTGAAGCTATTATACTCCGGACGTACTGTCGAGCCATGGCAGCTACGTTTTCTTGAAGGTGGATTTCAAATGCAAACTGGAATGCTATTGTCATCACAGATTTGATGCTACCAGATTTACCAGAGTTTTCACTAGATGTTCTGTTTCCAGTGGGTCCAACTTCAAGAGCAGAGGCAAGGTCAAGTGTGCGGTTTGGACTGGAGGCATCCTGAATTATATATTTAAACGAAATAATTAGTATAATATACATAACTCCAGCATAATGGAAAAAATAAAGCCATGAAAAACGACGAGGTTATATCATCTAAGATAAACACTTACAATTCCAGACTCAATAGGAATAATGCGGAAACCAGAGGGTATAATAGGTGCATCATCAGAAAAAGATGCGTCAATGGGAGCAAATATTAGTTCGGCACATGTGCCGACTGCACTCTCATCCACTCCGCTGCAAAGCTGCAGAAAAATGCGATCACAAAAAATTTCACATGGAAGTTAATGTAGTTAAAGAGTATTCAGTAAGCTAACTACAACGTAAAAATTAATAACTTGCTAATCCAAAAAAGCTGAGTTAAGAATCTCATCAGAAAATCAAGTTTTGTTGTTCTAGAAGTAAGAAGAAAGCAGAAACCTTTAAATTCCAATAATCCTAACCTTGTAAGTAATAAAGTAAGGAAATTTCTTTGAGAATGAAATGAACGAAAGAAAACTAATACTTACTTGCAAGAGGAAGATGTCACCAGCCATAATCATGTCCTCTCGATAGTGGCCCATACTTTCAAGCTTAATGACCTCCATAAACTGTTTTCAGAAACTCAAAAGTTTATTAAATTGGCAAGCAATCAGATGACAGCAAATCAAGACGATCCAAAATAATGGCGTGAGAGACGAAAGCTGATAATATTTCTGAATGTAGTTTAGCACAGAGCAGAATCACTTGCCTCTTCATGCTCAATTGTGTAAGCAAGCGGAAGAATGACCTGACCCCCAAAACTTCCGGCTCGAACTCCAGGTAAACTACATGGACCAGCCTTAACGGCAGCAGCTGAATAAGCATCAATGCTGCTATCTGCCCATTCCGACCTGTGTTCTCGTAGAAATCTAAGAAGTACCGCAGGTGGCACATTCTACGAGAATAGGAAGAAAGTTTGAGTCAAGACTTAAAACTAGGAAGATTACAAACTGATGTTTTACATCCTAGGCTTGTCATTTCACTACAACAGAAGTGATTTTCCTGGCGAAAATTTTTGCGAGAAAGTGCTATAAATTGCCGCCCCTAGCTTTTCTCAACAATTTACACCTTACCGAATGTTAGCCGGTATTATTCCTCCACTTCTAATCTACTACAAAGAAAGTCAAAAATTTAAAAGGTTATCTTTACCGGCAATTTTCTTTGTAGCAAATAATCCAAAATATCACCGCAGTTATGATTCATGAACTACGATTCAGTTCAAAATCGTTAGGAAAAAACTAATTCCGGCGATTTTTACCGTCACCGAACTGACGTTGAAATTTCCACATCTGTCACTGCATTGCAGATGAGATACCTAGCTAATTTTTTAAGGTCATGGATTTTTTGGGGGTTTTAAACTACATTTGTAACCTTGTTTATTAATTGGTTGCATAAACCATTTTTCAGCAAACTGCACTGCTTTACGACCCTACCTATAGGCTATAGTAATGTTTCTAGTGTTTAACTTAACCTGGGCATACTGTCCGTATTTCTCAGAGCCTGAATTCATATATACTTGCACCCTCACACGTAGGCCCAGAGAGACATGATTCACAAAAAGAAATAAGATTCAAAAGATTATCCTTCATCATTTCGCTAATACCCAAAATCATGCTAATTTGCTTGACCTAATTTGCTTGGCAAAGTTACAAATTTTGAAGGATCTGGGCACTCATGAAACCGTATTCTCTCAGAAAATATACCTATTAACAGAAAGTAGTGTATGTTTTTACCCGATGTGTTTTTTTACGGTCATAAAACCAAATAAGAAAAATCCATCTTTAATTTTGTAAATTTTGAGCAAATTCCTAGTTCTCCGGGTCCAATGTAATCCTTACTTGTACTAACATGGATGCTTTTGCACATAGAACTGCATTGCTGACAGATGGAAATCCATTGACATAAGAAAGACTTCCACCCATCATCTTGGCCGGAGATGAGTTCACCAGAATGGTAACATCATCGATGCCATCACTTTCCAGCATAGACCATCCCTCATCTGTAAACCCATTAACTGCTTCGTTAAACCCCCTGTACATTAGAGCTCGTTAGATTCTCGAATATCTAAGTTGATCAATTATTCAAACGAGGAATTTGAATAAAAACTGAAAAGTATTACTTGCTCAATCTCTGACTAAGCGCACGTAGAGCTGCAGGTCTTCTTCCCCAACCAGTGACATTTGGCTGCTGAGAAACTTCTTGAGATATCTGCCTCAAATGACGCAACGCCTGAGTGAAAATGACAAAGTTATAACGGAGCACGAGATGGCTGCAGTCATTGATACCTCCTATCAACCCTCCCCAAAATGTTATATGGTAAGCACCATTCTTTGGCATGGCAAGACATCACTCAGCCAAAGCTTAACATTTTGTTGGTCCAATTCATTCAATCAGAAAAGAATGTAAATTCAAAATTATAATATGACAAGAGTTCTTACTGCCGTCGTCGTCTTCTGAGCAAGTAGTGTTGATGACTCATAAAGCGGGCGCAACACTTCAGGTACACTCCAAGGCTAGTTCAAGGGAACATCAAGTCAAACTATGAAGCAATACTATCATGCAAAGGAATGAGTTTGCATCAGCATAAAAAGCAAGAAATTCTACGCACCTCTAAATCCATATGATCTACTATATGTATTATTGATCCACCCCCTTCGCAAGGTCTGATCAGATACCCACTTGGCAGCATTTCTGCTCTCACGAATTGTTGCACCGATGGCATGCTCGGACCATTCTGAGTGTTGTTAAGTGATCTTTCACAGACCTAAGACGCCACACATTCATATTAATGGCAGCAAGTTTAGGATAGTAAGGTGTGGGGAAAACAAGAAAATAACCTATATTGGTACTCATAAGAGAATAAGCATGAGTAGCATACCACAAGACTACCATCCTCCAAAACAGATGTATAGCGCAGCAACCAAAAGTCACGAGCTGGTGCCAAAGTTGTAGGTGCATATAGCTAAATGAAGGCAGTGAAATCTTAATTAAAAGGTTGTTCAACAAGTCTATAATTTACCCGTATACCAGATATGATGGCCATACCTGCATGTAAAGCAGCTCAACGGTTCCACCATTTCCAGTGGACAGCACATTTAAGACATCCACGGCTCGGCAACCTCGGAACCATGAACGCCGATCTTTGAGGATTTCTGCGACCTGTTTAAAATGTAGTCAGTTAAATTTTCCATAAATCTCCAACCGGAATAACGTTTTAACAACCAGGAACATACTCTTGTAGGTTCAAGACCAACAAGGCCACATGCACGTGCTGCCACTCCAGGGCAACCATGAGAAATTGCAACGATTCCAATGGAATCCGGACCAGGCTGCAGAGATTAATTTAGAAAATTACGTAAGGGCCAGGAATTCGAGAACTGAAAATTGGAAAAGTTTCAACAATGGTCTGAATTGGCACATCGATCATGATAAAAATGTAAATTAAAGTTTCATTGTCTTCAAGAAGGAACAAAAGAGGAAGCTAGAAGATGATATATCGAGATAGATCGAGGAGCTACTGGTCTGCCAGGGAAGAAATTATCATGTTTGGATGATGCTTCAAAAGAAGGCTGGGATGATTATTCAAATTCTACTCAATCTTTATTACAAAAGTTGAAAGTCAAGGAAAGTTGGTGGGGGTGGGGGGAAGATAATGTAGATTTGTTGAACTTGTTCTGTGAATGTCAATATCTTTTTCAAACTATAGACAACAGTGTAGAAGAAATAAAGCAGGTAACATTTGATCGCTTTGCTGAATAAGACAACAATTCTACTTTATTATTTAAAAAAAGGGGAAAAGTTGGAAAAGGCAAAATTTAGTGAATAAAAGATTAGGATATGGAAGATATTGCTTAGAGGGCCAGCGAGGTTTTTATATTCTACTAATTTATCTTGAAAATGACAGAGAATAATTGAAATAAGGTTCAACCGCACTGAGTAAAGATCATAGCAAAGAGAGAGGTCCAGTCACCTTCATCCCAGGCATTTGGACCCACTCCACAGCAGTTCCGGTGGCCTTTGAAAGAAACTCTGTTAAAGTCTCCTCTGCAATGGACATAAGTCTAGAAAACATACAAGAAATCTCACAACTCCATAAAACACGACAAATGTAGAGCACAAAGAACAGAAAGTCAGGCAACAAGAAGCAGAATTCCCACTAACCCTGCAGGACTAGCATCCCTTGGTGGATGCTGAGGAGTCAAATGATGTTGACCGCTAGTCACCACCGACTCGCAACTCGTATCCGTGGTGGCAAGGGTCGTCTGCAAGACACGGATACATACTCAAAACTCATGGTTTATTAAACATAAAATTAGACCAACAAGGGTTTAGTTTTACAATAACAATGCATATGGAACCAAAAGATTCAACTGGGTTGTTAAAGTGATGAATTTCATTACCCTATAAGCCTAAACGAAAGCTTGAAATATTAAAATTATATTTCTCTTTTCTTTCATTTTTGAGTAGCTAAGGAATCCAATAGACAGAAAATGATCATAACTGGTTGGTTTAGAATTCCGTACATTTTGTGTGTGTTGACGGAAATAACTGTTCTCGTAGACTAGCTGTGACACCTGCTTCTGCAGCCGATCGTTCTCCTCCATCAGGAGCTTATTCATGGCAGTCAGCTTTCTGTTCACAGCTTGGAGGCGAGACGCCTCTTTTCGCTGCTTTTCTCTACATCTGTGCCAGTAGAGAAACATATAACGTTACACAGATGCTGGCGAGCAAAATATTCCCTCAATGAACTTGATTACTTCATGTAGCTGGGAAAAAAGTCATTAATTTCTCGGCTTGGGAGACCCTATAAATTGAGACCTCCAAAGACTTGATACGAATTTATGATAATTTCTTAACAAACATAAAGAAGATGCAAAAAAGCACGTAAATTTGAAAACTCGGTTTCCTTCAGCCTGGGGGTCTAGAACACATGAAAAAAAAAAAAAAGACTATGCGTTATACGAGGAAACCATTTTCCGGATCCAGGGTGAATTTTGCATCTCATGGAAATATGAGATGCGAAAGAACTTGATGAAGTAGCGCATTCACACCTTTCGTGTCCTTACTTTCTCTCCCATGTCCGTTGCTAATTAAAGATAAAAGCTGTGTGATATTATCCAATATTCAAACATCAAAGCCAACAACCGTTGTAATTCTGAAAAATACGATACCTTCGGTTTTGGAACCAAACTTTGATCTGCTTGGGCTCGATATTGGAGAGAATAGGGCACTCCCTGATAAGCTGTTGGCGGCGCATGGAGCTGGGTTTAGGGCAGTCGTGGTAGAGCCTCTCGAGCGCCTCAACTTGCTCAGGCGTGTACCGCACATACTTGCCGTTATCCAGTCCGTCCTTATTACCATCCTTGCAGGCCGAACTCACACCCATCATCCCCGCCCACTTCGTTTTCACCAACATTTAAGGAGGAATTATATCAAAACACAAAACTACTCGGGGGAAGAAGAAGAAGAAAAAACAGTTCTTTAAGATTCCATTGCACTAATAAGAATAGGCTTACCGTCTGCGCGCGGTTTCGCCTATTCGCTTATGAGAATAAGCGAAAAAGAAAAGGGAAGAAGCTAAGAGATCTCAGGAGGAGGTTCGCGGAGCCATGGAAGTTATCTATAGCACTGAAGGCGAGAGACTTTGCAACAGTACAGTGGCTCTTGTTTTTATTGAGGAAAAAGATCGGGATGGGTATATTTGATGTTTAGGAGAATGTTTGGGATCGAGAAGGCTTAGAAGAGAAACCCCAAATACCAGACACAGACATAATTATAAGCAGTGACCATTTTTTTGTTTTCACATCATTGTTTGATTTGCTATCTTTTGCTGTTTAGCGTTTGCCTGTTGCTTTTGCTGCCGCTGCTTTTCTTTCAACTCCTTTCGTTTGTTTCGCAGTCCAACACACACACTCTCTCTCTCTTGAGGGAATATAGATCCAGAGACTCCAGTGTCCAACTTCACAGCGCGTGCATTTTGTGAGCATGTTGGACTGCAACGCCCCCTCATCAATCAGCACGTAGATAGACTTCATGTAAGAGCTGATACGCGCATATATACGTACGTACGAAGTATCTCATAGATAAATAACCGTCTTCTTTTTTCTGAAACTAGACCTTGTGTATTTTTTTTTTAAATGCAGAATTTTTGAATAAGCACGACATGTTTTTTCCTTCTTCTTTATGTTCGTTTTAGAATGATTGTTGAGTACTCTTATCCCGTTAAATCTTATATCTTGTAATTTTGTAATTTATATATGCTTGCTTTGAGAATAATATATAAAAAAAAAAAAAAAAAAAAAAAAAAAAAAAGGGTCAGCCGCGGTCTTAACTTCCCGCTCGAGGAAAAGTTTGGAAACACCCAACTTTCATATGTATGCCTAATTATACCTATAATTTCATGACCGTAGCAAACGGGTACATATTTCAAACCATCTTAGAAGATTTGAATGGGTCGATGATTGTCTTTTTCTTCCTTCCTAAGATTACAAGTCAATGCTAGTTTGTCTCGGCCATTACTTTCATCAAATTCCGAAATTGGGCACTATAGAAAGGAAAAGAAAAAAGACCCATCATGTATAGTACGCTCCATATGCAAAACAATTGGTTAACACTAAAGAAAATGGCAGACCAACTTAGGTGGGAGTTTCAATTCTTGGACGTTCGGCATCCAAAGATAGCCCGAAATACACGTTTAATTAAGAATTGAAAATGTTTTTCTTTTACTTTTGTTGTAAATCTGTTGGCACCGGCGAAAGTCCAGATTTTGGCTTAAAAGAGAAGGTGCCAACATCAATGGCTAACACAAAAGAAAAGGTTGGAAGATGAAAGAGTGTTTTGTCTGTGTTTTTAACAAGAAAAATTATACTTATCATCTTATACATTACAAATTATATATAATTTTTTTATTTTTTATTAAATATATAATATATAGATGATAAGTAAAATGATTCAATTAATTTAAAAAGAATAAAATAAAAAAATTATAAGTATTTAATAATAATAAATATATTATATTTTACGTAATAAAATAATAATAGAGTGTATATAGAATTTCAATACGTCAACAGCGGTGACAAAAGGGTTGTGGGTTGGTAAAAGAGGTAACATATTCCGCCACTTCCGCCAGTATAATTTATTTTTATTCCTTAAAGAAGGAAAGCGACAACCAATAGGATGGTTGAATGCCTGTGAGATAATGACAGGTGTCTGTTGATAAGTGTAGCTTAGCGTGAGGTAAACGCCAGCAGACTTATACACATGAATATATATATATATATTAATTTAAAGATATCTTTGGTGTGGGGTCATATTTTGTGGGCCCCGCACGCGTGAGGTTGCAATTCTACTTTACAACGTGCTCCTCACCAACCACCCACCCAAGTCGTCCCTCAGCCTTTCTTTTTTTACCTCATTACCGTGTTCTATGTAAATTTCTAGAAGGATAAAATCACCTCTTAAAACTCTTTAACAAAGATTTTCAGAATAATTACTTAAATCTTAGCATCAAGGTTTTCTCTGTCTCTATTTCTTTTCTTTTTTTTTTTAATTAGAAGGGTTAGATGAAATAAATGGCTTATAATAAAATATGAGAAACGTACATTTATCACTCAATAACTCCAAATCATGTTTTAAAATAAGATTGTGACTTCAATGGAGTTTTGTTAATAATGAACAAAAGGTTATAGTCAGCTTAGGAAAAAAAAGGGGTAATTTAAACGGAAGGTTGGAAGATTTACCAAATTTACTGTATTTTTGTGGAGAGAATAACGTGAAAATCATTTGGTAAAACTTCCCATCGAAAACAGAGGAAACAAAAACAAAAAAAAGGATAAGAAGTACTGTGAAAATGGTAAATTAGGGGGCATGTCAGAGTCCGCAGCAACGAGACATTCCCCCGGTCTTGAAGAACGTAGAGTGACCTAGACATCTACATATATGTCACTTGGCCGACGTAAACCCTGTCCCTCGGTTCCCGATTCTCGTGCTTCTGTGGCCCGAACCTTTTATTTCAAGAAGAAAATTAGGGATTTATTTTTTTATTTTTAATAATTAAGAAAATAATTATTGTTTATTTTAATTATTTTTTTTACAGTTTTAAATATTTTTAAAAAATACAAAAAAGTAGATTTATTTATTAATATTTATTTTCTTAATTATTAAATAAAATAAAATTTTCAATCCGTCAAATTTATCTATTAAATATATCGGTTTAATTAATATTTTTCAAAAAAAACAAAAACACCAATGTCATAGTTAGCACATGATGCACGAGCCATGGACACTGGACAGCTTACACAATGTATGCACATGTCGTAGGACAAGGCACGCCTGGGACAGTTAAATTTATTTTTATTTTTTTTTTCTTTTAGCCAACATTTGCCAAGCACAAGTAAAATGGGAGGTGGAAAAGTTGCAGTGGGAGGAGGGCCCTCCAGCTTGGGCCTACAAAGCGGCGAGGAAACAGAGAATGGCCCACCTAGGCCCTAGCTGGGGCTGTTCATGATTTTATACGGTGACCCCTCACAGCCCACAGGCTGTTAAAAATAAAAATATAAAATCTGCAAAGCTGAATATTCGGCGGCGGCACCTTCTCCAATGCAAATCTCTATCTCTCTGTGTTTTCTCTTTATTTATTTAAATTAACTTTGAGACGGTCTGGTGCGTCCCATCATGCGCCTCTGACGCGGCAGCTTAAAACTACGCGCTTCCTCATGGAGCGTGAACGCAACAGCACTTTTCGTTGCCCATTGCTTTCCGCTCCACTATAAAAAATAAAAATAAAAATAAAAATTTTATTACATACAAATAAAGTCGCATATTAATCTACGTACTAATACTGATTCTTTCATACTTAAAAGTTAAATTAGCATTATTTTTAATAAAATTTACTTTTTAACCAATCACAATAAATTAGTGCACATATTAGTGCACAAATATACTTGTAATTAAACTTTTCTAAAAAATAATTAAATTAATAGTTTTCCATTATAATCATCTCATTTTGTACTGTGATATTTCGCTATCCTTCCTGTTTGGCTGTTAAAATAAAACAAAATTTGAACGGTTCGATGTTAAGATTCAAGAAGCAAGTAAAAGGGGGATGGGGATCGAACTAAGACACTCAGTTTAACTCTAGTTTAAGCAAACAACTTCAATATCAGCATCAATTTCCAATTCCCAACTTGATAGGATTACGGCAATAGTAGTTGTTTTCCAATTTCCGAATATAGTCTAGTCTTGCACCGCACAACAGAAGGAGGGTTAAAAACAAAACTGGACTGAATAATTCGTTGTGTTCTTTACAATCTCAAAGCTAGTCAAGAATACCATTGAGAATGGAGACCGCCTAGATTAGAGTACAGCACGCTGTATCATTGGCAAATTTATCTAGTTGCCCTTTACATACTCAAGGAGGCGCAGATCAAGCTCAAAATGTCGAGAAATAAGTCTCTGCAACATATACAATCGGGTTGTGAATGATTAGATATTTCACATCACCTCAACATATACATGTGTTAATTTAAAGTCATGATTGTTTCAAAATCAAGCCTTGTTATGGCTTGCACATGAACTCACAATGCAGGACCAATCTGTTGGATCTTTGACCTAAAGTGTGATTTAATGGTAAACATAACAATTTTCATATTCCAATAATCCAGCTGAATTAAATGGTTTATCTAGGCATCAATATCGTTTTCTTTAAACTGAGCTTCACTTTTCCATCCCTAACATCTTCTACACTGAAAAACAGGATCTTCTATATCAAAGTTATATACCACAAGATGGTGTTTCTTGCCCAAATATATGAGAAATAGAAAGCATACTTGTTTTAAGCGTCGATAACTTAGGGCTAGGATTTCAATCCCTTAGCCGAGAGCAGTTAGTCCTCATGCATGGAAAATTAATAGAAACTTTTACCAAAATGAAGGACTGAAATTGACCACCAACTCAAAGAGGTCAGAATTAACAGAGCCCCATAACATCATGACGACGAAGAGGAGAGAGGTTTGGTTAGGGCCATTGAAAAGAATTGGTCTGAACTAAGATGAGTGCCAGAAAGAACCTTAGTTATGGGAGGAGAAGATTTTGCTTCCGAATCCAACTGTGGAATGCGTGAAACCTCAACTGCATTCTCAAATAAGATATATGTAGGAAGTTGATCCATGCTCCCTGCAAGTTCATAATCCCCATACGATATCTTAAAATAACTAAAGATACATGTATATGGTGAAACTGAAAGTAATTGAACAGCTTCCGAGCTAAACTTATTTTACCACCAAGATATATTCCAAATTTTTCAGCAGCATTTGGGAAGATTCCAATATCAACTATTCCAAAAGATAAATTTTTGTGCGAGTACCTGCAATAGGGAAGCATAAGCACATATATAATTTGGTAATACCAGCTTATATTGATTACTGTAACACAACAACACTACTGTTTCACAACTCACAGAGTTGCTGAGAAGATATATATTTTTTTTTTTTATTGTGATCTATGTAAGGTGCAAAAACATACGTAATGGAGAGCTCTGGAAAGCACTGACTAGTGCGTATGCAAGCGGGTGAAAATGACGCACGAAATTCTACCTGCAATATAAAGGTCTTTAATCATCTAAAAAATTTTCAAGAAATGAGGGGGAAAAAAGTACAAACCAAATGAACATATACCTGAGTATTTAGTATTAACCCAATTGGTTAACCAGTAATAAACCCCATTATATGTTTTGTGGGGTTTTATATAATCATACAGCCTTACTTGGAATCAAGTGGATCTGTAAAAATGGAGTGTGGAAAATAAGGGGATGAAAGGCATGAGTGGAAGCCCATCGAGGAAGAGGAACCTGCCTCGTTTACAATCTATCATTATCTTAAGAAGACGATGAAATCACCACTTGTCTCAAAAACTTAAGACGATAGGAAGAGGTAGATTTAGAGGATGTTTGGAAACAATTTCCATCTCATCACATCTCATCTCATTCCATCTCATTTCCTTCCCAAAAAAGCTTTCAAACACAAATAATTTCAAACTAATCATTACGATTTTTCCAAATTTTCAAACTAAAAACAATTCAATTTTTTCAAATCCCAAAATAAAAATTATATTCTAACAATATTTTAACTTTACAATATTTTTTATTGAACTTTCTTTCTCATTTCCCAAAACCGAATAAATACTTAATTCAAGCTATCTCACTACTATTTACAAACCATCTTACTACTATTCACAAAATTATCATCTCATCCCATTACCCTAACATCCAACATCCCCTTAATCATTTATATTTATCTTAAAACTCCCCCTCAAGTGTAGGTTAGACTCCCCCTCAAAAAGTGGGCCAAGCACATGGAATCTCTAATTAAATGGGTGAAATGCAGAGTCAAGGCCGAACTCAAGACTTCTGCTCTAATGTCATGTGAAATCATCACTTGTTCCAAAAGATTAAGTTGATAGGAAGAAGTAGATTTAATCATTTATATTTATCTTAACAAAGACAAATAAATTATTGGTATTTGTAAGAGCAATCATATCATAAATAAGCATTAGAAAGCAACCAATCTGATAGCCTAGGCCTGACTGACCAGTACCTTAATGGGCAATTGAGGGCCTCCTGAAATGTGCAGTGTTATCTCATATCTTTAACTATTTACAATGTCAACTAAACACCTAGGAGATCCCTACAAAAAGATAGGGTGAAAATGCTTGCCAGTGACAGAATAGGTATGTGTCCATCTTAGCTTGGTGGCAAATCTTGTATGGAGAGAACAGAACAAAGCAAAACTTTTTCTTCAGACCAGGCAAACCCTTTGCCAGGTGAACATCCAGACCTATAACAATTAAAAATCTAAGCCAGTTCCTCAACTACTTGTCAACCAAGTTTTCAACCATACCTAAACTCTCTTAGGATTTTAATCTCCTTGACAAGGTTTTCTAACCTCCCTTTCATAAAGTTATTGGACATTGTTTATGCAATATAAAGGCCAAGAATTCGAAATCCTCTCTCTGTTAACTTAAGTGTCTATCTAATGTTTTGAATTTGATGAACTGGAAAATGACATCTGTTTCTAGCCAATACGAAAACTCTAGCAGAAATTACTGGAATAACTCCAGACAAAGATACCTCTAGAAACCTCGTGTAAAGTTGCATGTGCTGTTAATTTATCAGGATGAAAGCCCAGTCGAAATGGTCAAAAAATATGAATTATGCCCATTTTCCTCATTAATATCGATAATATTTTTACCGATAAAAGAAAACAAAATGAATTCTGATAAGTCCTTAGAACCAACCAGCCAGAATCTTGATGTGTTCCCCTCTGTCAGCAAAGTTTCCAACTGCAATGGTGTTAATTTACTTGAAGTACCTAAGGCATCAATTATATGGGAAAAAAAAAAAAAACAAAAACAAACAAACAAACATTTTGAGTTTCTCACATTGTGAAGCAAAGCATCCTTGACCACATGTGAACAAAAGCTTGCCCAACGATGATAATAACAAGAATTTATTATTATTGATGTTAATCTATATTGAGGAGATGGGGAGAAAACATAAATATACTCCTTACCTAATCCTTGGTAGGCAGGCTGTTGAGTTAGAATATATATGACTGCAAAGAAACACAAAACAAAATATATATAAGCATTCACGTCAACATAATCAAATCTGTTTGTATGTAAGCATTTTGACTCGCCATGAATTCTAAGTCTAACTATGTTTTTTATCCAATTAATTGAAACATAAATCCTCAAATTCTTATAACTGGCATACTATCAGATTAAGGAGTACATAATACCATATAGAAGGGTTTGGAGGACTGCTATCATAATATAATCATATTGAATTCGATGATAAAGTAATTAGGACTAGGGGCCAAATGTAATATCAACTATGTCAAAAAAAAAAAATTCCCTTTTAAATACAATACATGAAAGTTGGTACAAAAATGTACCTACCAAAAAATATTCCCAAGTACCAAAGTGCCAAGTGGTAATCCATTACTAAAGCAAGAGCGAGAAGAAAAACCTGAGAGAAACTGCCATTCAGGTTAGAAAATAAGAGATAAGAAGTACCACACTGAAAATAGACAATAATTTTCTTTTCTTTCTTTTTTTTGGGGGGGGGGGGGGGGGGAGGCAATGTTTTTTTAGAGGAAATTAATGTCAAAAGATTCATTTTTCTGACTTCTAGTAACACTAAAAAACTATTCATCCTTCCTGCAGAAGCATGTATTTGGTACAAATAAAGGTTATATACACGCCTAATCCATTATCTAATAGTTAACCCGCATTCATGCTTACTGAATTTTATCTTTTCTTACTTCAACAGAGAATATTCAGACAAATAAATATTGAATCTACTCGCCTATGTGTTAAGAATGAGCGAAAACAGGAAATGGTGAGATGACCACCTTTGCAAAAAACAGCATATCAGAAATAAAGGCCTCCCAGGTTTCTTGTCTAACCATCTGTTGCAAACATACAAATGGCAGAAGTTAGCAACCAGAAATAACTCTTAACGGTAAAGTTCAAGTGATCCTAGCTACTTTATCCAGTCACAATGCAAGCTTTAGTCCATAACCTTCCAACTCTCGTTCTTAACAGCCACATAATTTTCGAAACCATTTGTCTAAGCGCATAAGCCAATTTCAGCAGAAGCAGAGGTCAAATGCGGACTCCTTAATTTGTAAACTATAAAATTGGGATTTTCTTTTCTTCAAAATTGACCAAATGCTACATTGCATAGCAATATAAAAACACTCAGAGAAAGTAGAGGAAAAAACCATACCTTTATAACAGTTAACAAAGAAAATGCCAGAATTGCTTGAATTTCCTGTAGTTGTAAAGGAAAGAGAGGGATGAAAAGTCGAGGAATTAAAAAAATCCAAGGTCAAGATCATGGAAAATGTAGTACAAGTTCTCAATTTGAGAGAAAGAGACAGAGAGATAGTACCCGATAAAGGAGATGATGAGTGAGATGAGGAGAGAGAATTGGGGAAGCGGAGCTGCGGATGACCAAGTAGGAGAAGAAAGCAAGAAAATGGAATAGATAATAGGGTTCTGAGACCATTAGGTTCAGCCATTCTATCGGACTACGCTTCTTCTCCATTCTCTCTCTCTCTCTCTCTGGCGCTCGATCTTCGTTCATTTGAAGACTTTGTCCGTCGGGTTGGATGTTTCAACTTTCAAGCACAATATTCGCAGGAAAAGAGAGAAGCTAAACCCCTCCATCCGTCTGAGAATGGTTCCTGCACAAATTTTTGACCAACTGTGTACGAAGATTTATTTATTTTTAAAATTTAAATTAATACTACTTTTAATAAAATTTACTTTTTAATTAATTATATCAGATTAGTATACAATTATACTTATAATTATATTTTTTTTAATTTTTTTTCTAATTTTTTATAATAATATCTTATATTTTTTATTATTATTATTTTATTATTCATCCTTTTTTTTTCTTTTTATTTTTTTAAATCTACCAATGTCATGAAAATTTTAATGCATATTTTAAAAGCAAAACGAACAAAAAAATAGTAATATATATATATATTTTTTAAAAGAAACATTTCATTAATAAAATGAAAGAGTTACATTGAGTTTATATATGAACCCTCTATACCTCAACTATCAATTTTCTTTCTTAAGACTGTCAATACCATAATAAGAATAGAGATCTATTTTTCTTGTAAGACTGATTTTGAGATTTTTGCAAACTCAAGAACGTTCAATGTTCAATATGTTATTTTTGTTACGACCATGTCTCATATATTAATAGCAAGGGTAAGTGAGATTGATCATCTTAACAATCAAATATCTGAATTACGACATAAACTTACTAATAAGAATAGAAAAAATAAAAGGTTAAATTAAGGAAACAAGAAATTGAAAAAATTTATAAACTAGTATGCTCACGATTTGCAATCATGAGGAGTTAGAACAAGATAGAGTTTAAATATAAGGTCAACATTGACAGATAATAATAGAGGCTCATCGTTTACGAGAAAAATAGGGACGGTTTGTTGTTAATCTCTCTGACTTAACAAAAAAACTTTTGACAATATGTGTCTAGTATATCTTGTAATTTTTTATTAAATAAGATTTGAAAAGACGATAGTTTATCTTATTCTTTACAATATTTTTATAAAATCAATCTTAAAGTTGTGATATCGAGAGTAGGGCATTTGGCCCCCTCTCCCTCCAATTTGTCTCCATAATGGGCAAGTCTATGTGTTACCTTATTATTATTTCTTAATAATATTATGAATTTTTTAAAAGTATTTAAAAATATAAAAACTAAAATTAAAAATTAAAAAAGATAAAATAATCTTGTCGTCGGGAGCCATTTTTGGGCTGCAGCACGGCTGAGGAAAAAAAGCACATATATTGTATGCTTTGAGCACGGAGCTTTTTTTTTTCCCCCACTCAACTATGGCACGGAGATATTAAATGTGAAGAATTATATTAAATTATCAGATTATTTTTATTATAAAATAAGTTTAAATTATCTTATCAAATTATATAAATTTATAATTTTTTTTTGCGAATGTAATGGGCCCTATGCGGAAAGGCTGACAGCCTGACACCGCGTTCATGGCCATCTATAGACCCAATACGACAAAAACAATAATTTGCTACGGATCCAGTTTCAGTCGGGCCCAATCCTAATTTTATAAGAAATAGGGTGGCCCGGACCTGAGTTCTTCTTGGACGCGGGCCTTCACGATGCTTTGAAGCCCAAGTTGCCCCAGCCCACCCTTAAACTCTCTCTCTCTCTCTCTTTTTTTTTTTTTTTTTTAAATAGACTTCAATTCAATTCTTGAATGAAAAAAGTTATAGTTGTAACTAATAAGTCCGGGTACCAATCCTGATTACAAGCCAACTACTCATTTGTTTTAAGCTCTCCCGCACACAATAAGTGTCAGACACTGTATAAAAAAACTTTAAAAACTCTCTGATGACACAACTCTTTTGAGATGCGAGACTCTGTATAAACAGAGATATCCATCTCGACTTGTCTATTAAAGTCTCTTTCTTGTTTCTTTGTACGCACATAATAAATATAAATAAAGAGTTTAATTATATATAAGTACATCGTATATTAATCTTTATAACAATATTGATTCATTCATACTTAAAATTTTAATTAACACTATTTTTAATAAAATTTAATTTTTAATCAATAACATTATATTAATATATAAATTAATACATAATTATACTTATAATTATATTTTTTCATAAATAAATAAACTTGCTTTAAAAGGAGCGGAGGATGCGGTTTGAAACTTTGATAGGTTGGCACGTGCTCTCACGTTATGGTATAAGCCCAATAAAAAGACCACGCGTCTATCATTCCGCCAGTAGAAGTGTCTTAGAAAAGGCATGCCTCAGTGGAATCTCGCCGCGTGGCATTGACCACCGTCACTCTTGGCTTTTGACACGAGCGAATCATCCACATGCGTCGCTGACACCGCCCCCTTATCTCTATCACGTGTAATTTGGAGCCATACATACATACGTGTCAAACAAACAAATTATAAATAAATAAAATAAAATTTGCTTGAAATAATAAAAATGGGGATATTGAAAAACTAGCCTCCATGTCAAGCAACGTCCCGACTCCCAATCTCTCTCCTAACCTTTCCATGCTTTCCTTTCAATTGAAGCTAACAAGTTTTAAAGTGAAAATTAAAATAAATAAATAAAAAGAGAAATATCTCGTGGCAATAAATAGTTACTACACCGTCACCATATCCCTTTGCGAAAGAGACTCGTATAGGGACTGGTGCATCAAACCAGGGTCCCAATTTAATCGGTATGCACTTTTCTATGTCTGCCACGTGGTTACATCTCATACCTTCGATTTAACTTACGTACACACATGCAAGAATTCCAGGGATTCTTGCGTAATTATGTTGAATGGCACTGCACTCTTGGAATAAGTGGATAGTTTATCCTTATTCCTGGGTGCTAATTAAAGTTCTCTCCAGACTAATATTAAGACGAGACAAAAATCATCCAAATATTTATGTGTAATTAAACCAGTTTGGAGTTCGTATTCTGACGTGGTAAGGTTGGGGGTGAAAATGGGAAAGGAGGACACTTTAGGAAGAATTCGACCGGCCATCTCATCAAGTGAGCTGTACCCGCACGTCGTGCATGCAACCAGTGGAAAAAATATTGCATTACTCAAATTTAATATCGGGAGGATATCAGAGATAAAAAGAAAAGAAAATACTGCGTGTATCCCGAAGAAAATTAAAAGCAGAGGATTATGGGGGAGGTTGATGCACGTCTACGTACAAACCTCAGCGACAAACCTGCCGGATCGGTTCCTAGGGGTTGAATATGAACACTTCGTTACTTCCAATGTTGGTGTCTTTAATAATAAATTAAATAACTGCGTACTTACCCAGTTACGTGTTGTGGAAAAAGTTTCCATGTGAGTTACCGTAATTGCCCATCCCGACGACTGCTATTGTAAGCAACGTATAATGATTAGGTGCGGTGATGTGTTGTTGTACAACTGGGTGATCATCAGCATCATGGTCCATACACGTGCATTGGATTTTCACTGTTCGGACAATATGAGGGTCCCACCAAAGATGTATCGGATTGGGTGGTTTTAGGTAGGCCTTTCTTACCCGACGACGTCGAATCCGTACGTTTTAACGAACAAAAACATGACAAACTACACCACGCCACAGAACTACAAAAATACTAACCGATTTGAACATTTCAACCGTTTTGATCGCTTCGCAAGGAAACGTATTGGCCATTTATTTACCTTCTTCGACCTTCTAACATTTTTTTTTTTCCTTACCAGCTGTCCCTTCTTATGCAAAACACAGAGAATCGCTCCTTGTCCATACAACATTTATCCCATTAGAGTGCTAATCGGATTACTGACAAATCACACAACCCGAACTCAGAATATTAAGGTGGTGGGTCATTTTGGGTTTCATTAATTAATAAGGCTTGTAATTTAAATGGTAAATTAAGAAATTAAACTTTGGATTAAATGTCTTGTTTCCCATTCTTCTTAATGTTGTTTGGTTATTCAGATAAAATGAAATTAAAATTAAAATTTAAATAAAATAATATTAAAATATAAAATTTATTTTTAAAAAATTATAATATGAGATGGTTAACTAAATCAGTCTTAAACCTAAAGAATAGAAATGGGAAATCAAACAATTAAAGGCCCGACAAAAGCAGAAGGGGGTACTAAAGTAACTTGACGAAATATCTCCCTCTCTTCTCTTTTAGAACAATTAAAGCCTCTTTATATGTATTTTTTAATTTGCTTATTTATTACTTTATTTTTTTCTTTTTATTTTTTATTTTTTAAAGATAAGAAAACTTTTGTTTTCCTCGTCAAAATCCACCATTTTAGCTGTCCGCCTGTCCCCTTCAAACGCAAATAAACCATCCCTCGCCACAAAATCACAACTTCTCAAACTCTTTCTTTCCCCCTCCCCCGTTCTCTCTCTCTCTGTCTCGATACCTACAGTTTCACTCACTCATCGCTCACTAGTTTTCTCAACCGTAACCCTTGTTTGGCCCATAAGGTAAAACGAAGATCCTATGGAGGCACCTGAGTTTTTCCAGAGCGCGGGATTTTGCCCACAATACGTGCCCGAAAAGCGTCACTCATCAGATAATAAAACTGCCGGCGCTGGCGGAGACCATTTCATTGTGGAGGATCTCCTCGACTTTTCCAACGAAGACGCTGTCATTACTGACGGTATTCTCGACAAGGCCGCTGGAAACTCTGTCGAATCCTCCACTGTTACCGTCGCCGACAGCTGCAATTCCGCGTCGTTTTCGGGGGGTGAACCGAATTTTGTCGGTGATATCGGGTGCCGAAATTTCTCTGACGGGCATTTCCCCAGCGACCTTTGTGAGCCGGTAATATTCTGCAGTTCATGAAAAATATCATGTGTGCATGTGTGAGGACGTCAGAGAGAGATTTTTAAGATCATCCTGATAAATTCTGTATTTTTGGTTTCCTTTTACAGTATGACGACTTAGCTGAGCTCGAATGGCTTTCCAATTTCGTGGAGGAATCGTTCTCCAGCGAGGATTTGCAGAAGCTCCAGCTGATATCCGGCATGAAAGCCAGGACCGACGAAGCGTCAGAAACTAGCATCGAATTCCAACCCGAGCCCAGTCGGAACAGCCCCATATTCAACCCCGATATGTCGGTCCCGGCCAAGGCCAGGAGCAAGCGGTCCCGGGCTGCCCCATGCAACTGGACGTCCCGCCTCCTCGTACTCTCTCAAGCCACAGCCTCGCCCGAGCCCGACGTTGTCTATCAGGCACCCGTGAGCTCCGGCAAGAAAACCGCAAAGGCCACACCAAAGAAGAAGGATGGTCCCGAAGGAGCAGTCAGTGACGGCAGGAAATGCCTGCATTGCGCCACGGATAAGACGCCGCAGTGGCGGACGGGGCCAATGGGCCCGAAAACACTTTGTAATGCATGCGGGGTTAGGTACAAGTCCGGTCGGTTAGTACCGGAGTACCGTCCTGCAGCTAGCCCAACATTTATGCTGACGAAACACTCGAATTCACACCGGAAGGTACTGGAGCTTCGGCGCCAGAAGGAGATGCTGAGAGCCCAGCAGCAGGGGGAGCATCAGCAGCAGCAATTCCTTCATCACCAGAACATGGTGTTCGAAGTATCCAACGGTGACGATTACTTGATTCACCAACACGTGGGCCCCGATTTCAGGCAGCTGATCTAGCTGCGGGCGGTAGCTACGAAGAGTTAGGAGAATCCTCGCACGATAGTCTCGGCAGTTAATTTTGGGAGATTAATTTGAATTAGCAGTTGACAATTTATAAGTACTTTACTATAATTAGCCAATTTGCGAAATTTAATTTTCCATTTTTGTAGGCTTAATTTTTGGATTTCGTAATCTGTTGTGTTAATTAATGTTGTTTCACGAGTTTCTTTGCCTTATAACTTGGCAAATTCTGAAACCCAATTTTTCCCTAATTAATTCAGTTTTTTTCCCTAATTATTCCTCTTGATCTCATTTTCTCTTATTGTTCCTTTTTAATAACTGCATGGGAAATATTAGCTTAATTTCAATGTGTTTATACTTTAGAATATGACTTTTTAAAAAAAAAAAAAAATTAAGATTAGAGGTTTTGAATTTAGATTTTCTATTTAGAGAATCGGATCATATGCTATTAAACTCTTGGTACAAAAATATGACATTAATCAAGAGAAATGAATGATAATTTATTGGCAAAAAATGCATGTGATTCTAAGCGAAAAAAGAAGAAGGCAAATAGCTAGGTAGATAGGATAATAAACATATATAAAAATGTTTAGCACGCATATATACATGGATCTATATATTTATGGTCACAGTAGCTAATTAAATATTGGAGACTATCCCTTTCTTTTCCATCGTGCCAACCATGCCAAGCGGACAGATATAAAGGAAAAATCGTTAAATTAACAGAAGAATTATATATATATCTAACCAACTGGAGAAATTAATAATTAAACCCATCATGTATATCTCAAAAACGTCCTATTACATTTTTTTTTTTTTTTTCTTTTTGCATGCAACCGGAAAATTTTACGTACTAGCTCGCCCCTGGCCAAAATAATTAAAATATATATATTATTTATTTTTGTTTTCAAAAGGCATCGAGTTTTATTAAATGCATAGTGATGTTATGTACTAGAGACTGAATGTACAAAGTTTGTACAATTACTTTATAAAATTGTGGATCCCATTAATTTTTAATACTTTTTTATAATGAAGTCTATTTTCTTAAAAGACTCATACAGAATTTGTACATTTTAAACTTATATATATATATATATATATATATTATCATTTTCTCCCTAATGCAAAGATGTACTTTGCGTGAAACGAATGCAATGGAATCAAAATTGAAGCTTTGGTGGAGGTGCGTGCTTGATCAACACTAATCAAGTAATGTTAAGTACAAGTTTTAAATAGATAAATCTTATATAAGTTCTTTATAAAAAAAGTGAATTTCACTAATTAAAAAATTATATTTTTTTACACTTTTTTAAATAGAGTACTTTTTTACAAAAATTTGTACGATATTTATCTATTTAAGACTTGTACAGATCACTCCTCTTTTATTTAACTGGATATTTTTTTACATTTTTTTAGATGGAGTCTACTTTTTTTTTTATAAGAATTTGTATTGAACTTTTCTATTTAAAACTTGTATTAATCACTCACTTTATATATATATATATATATATAAACTGGATCCACATGAATTTCAGTGAAAACTACCTGAAGCCGCTGGTATGGTAATTTACCATTCAGAGAATGTTAGCATTTCCGGGAATTTAGAAAGCATGCAAATTAAAAAGCAGATTCCTCACCAGATTTCCACGTTGTTTACCGTTAATTGAAGTCAGAAGAAGTTTTTGTATTCTTTTTCGTCTACAAATTTTATTTTTTTCAGTTTATGATTTTCAAAAATTAAATTAAATAATTTTATTTCTCGTATTAAATTCTATCGTCGTTAATCATACTTGTTAATATTAATATGTTAGCATGGTTATAATCTTCTTTCTGTATCTTTTGTTTTTGTTTTTATATATAATTATTAAAATTATTAGAGTTGACGATCCAATCAACTGCATGCACGATCCTAGGCAACGCTAATCCATATGTCTATACTTTTATTTAATAGTAAGTACTGCAACATCTTCGAGTTTTAGTCCTTTTTTAACTCAATTATTGTCCAAACAAGCCATTGTTATTTTTTTAGATTCGTCTTCTTATTTAATTGCCATTTTCAGTTCTATATATATATATATATATATATGAATAGAGTGAGAGGGGAAGCGCTGTTTGCGGTGGTCACATGCCTCTCTTCCTTTTGCCTCATGCAGTGGTCAGTGCAGTCTTTGATGCCTATCGCATATCCACAAAAGTTCGTAAAATCATGAAATCTCTTCATAACTAGAATATTTATTTACTTAGAGAGGGGAGAAGAGGTGAGTGTAATATCACGTGTCCTGTGTTTTAAAATAATTTAATAATTATCACGCACATTTGACTTGACGACACAAAATACAGTAGATTTTATTTTTCTTTTGGCCATTCTATTGTAGACATTCATGATTAATGAACTGACCATGAAGTGTGCAAGAATCATGTTTTGTGCGACGTACGCGGTTTTCAGTTCTTACACGTGGTGATGATGGGTGTGAAAGTAGAAGAGATGCAAAGGACGGGGAAAATGAAATGGAGAGAATGGCAGGTAGAGTCCCACATGCAGCTGTATCGTTTTATCTTGGAGACATGATGGGGGAAGGGCACCGTCGCCAAGACCCCTTTCAAAGAAATGGGAGACAATTGCGGGACATTATCCCATAAACCAGCCCACTTCCTCACCTGCAGTACTTCACGTTGCCTTCAGAAGATAAATATACATATATTCCAAAATCTTTACCCACATTATTACATTTCCATCTTTGTATATAAAGGTATAGAAAGAAGTACAAGATCAGCATGCCTTTATCACCTTTAAAATTAACGTATATAGCCGAATAAGTTGAAATTGATATAAATTAGGTTTTGAAAGGAGAAATACCAATGAAAAATAAATAAACAATTTATCATAATAACGAATTAATTTAAAGACAAACAATTGGGTATTACTATCTTTTAACAACAAAAAAGGTCAATAAACCACATTGCAAAGGATTTTTATTGACCACCAGTAATGGTATTGTGTTACATTGCTGCTGCAATAAAACCCTTGAGACAATTCAACAGAAGTTCTCGAGAATTCTAGCAACAACAATATGGCTAGAGAATCGATTTGATGCGGCCATATTCCGGCCACACAGAACTGACAAAAATGATTCTTAACAGATGGTGAAAAGGGCATGCAGCACACGAAGAGTAACATGACTCTGATCCATCTACCACTGATCACTATTATTAAACTTCAAGCTCTTATCGCGGCACACTGAGACCTAGTTCTGAACCCAAAAAAGAAAAAATATATATTAATATATTAGAAAACCCACAGGCCACAACTAGCAAATGATAATGATTACTAAAATAACAGGTTCTCATCAAGTCAAATGAATCCTTAACAAAGCTGTTTGGCATTGTTTTTCCTTTCTTTCTTTATTTTTCCCAACGACCTAATTAAATTAATATAGGGGAAGAGAGCTGCCATCCACCCTCAGGACAGAAATTAGGCTACTTGAGGAATGGATCCGAACCTCTTGACAATGGATTAGAGAAAAGAAAATTTTAGAGGACATAATTATAGCTAATCAAAATATTGAGAAGAACCAAAAAGATAAGTAATTGCAACAGCTATACTTTTTATCTTTCAACAGTGATATCATTCGGAAGCTGAGTCCAAATAAATTGTTAATGCTAGAATTCAGAAGTTCTTCAAATAAAAAGTGAAATACTGGAATTCCGCATGGAAAACAGTAGAGACAAAACGACCTACAACTTCATTGCATGTCCCGGAATTTAAACCCTCGTATAGCTTTATAAAGCAAGTAAAACAATCTTACTCTGAAATAAACATAGTCTAGGGGGAAAGTGTCTGATGACCTAAAGATCCTGAAAGAAGAAGAAAAAGAAAGATTTCCTAATTTGATGTGTATTTGAATTCACATTCAAATGGGACTTCGAAAAAAAGAAGAATTCAAAGTAGATTGCCAATAGCGACCAAACGGAGAGTTGCATTTGAAGCTTGTTCCAACTAGATGTTGAGAGTTATGTTAGAGGTGCAACCAAATGGGATTTTGGATTTATGCTTGTTAACTTCTAGTTCTATTCCAGCTCTTGTGAGTTCAAGGAAAGTATGTAAACTCACTACCATGAAATCATGGACACTCTGGTCTCATCACCTAGAGCTAAAAAAGCTTTTCTAATCTATTAATTTGAGCCCGGTGTCTGGTCTAACATTTAACAGCATTTTATGAGTTATCATTTACTTCTAGTTGGGGACACGGCAACAACATAGTCAATATTTTTATAATTATGAGAATCATTTATCTAGATCTCCTATAAAACACAGATTTATTTTCCAAATACAAGATGAGAGAGGGGAGCTTGTTAAGTGATTTAAGGCCTGGTTTGTTTTCACAAACCATCTCATGTCATGTCATCTCATCTAATCATTACAATTTTCCCAAACTTGCAAATAAAATACAAAAAAAAATCAACTTTTTCAAATTTTAAAACAGAAATTATATTAAAAAATTATATTCTAGCAGTATTTTATTCAACTTTCATTTCATCTTGTCTCATCTCATCTGTGTAACCAAACGAGACAGTCAATCAATTCATCTTTTCTTGAAATGTAGCTTATCAATTCAACATTTAATTATATATATATATATATAAGTTTATCAATTCAACATTAAGATATCACAATCTAACCAAACAAAAGCCAATGTAGAATCCATAGTCAAGATGACCAAAGCATGATGGGGAACATCACATAAATTTTGACATGCATGGGATAAGGAGAAATAAAGATTCCACCTAAAACAGTATTTGGAGAATGAATCAGAAGCGAACAATTCATTTGCAACTCATTTAGCAGCAAAAGGATCTCAAGTAAACACAGGGTATACAAGAGAATCCCCTAAAGAATTACACAATAAGGTTAAAGAGAGCACAAAAGAAAGAAAGGAAAACTCCCATCACAGTAGAAGACTTTTCAACAGCCACAGAAATTTCATTATTCCTCTCACCCAAGCACCCGCAATAAGGCAAAGAGGAGCTTAGCTCCATTTCAGACTATTTTCAAGCCAACAAAATAACCATTTCCAACTGAAGTCGGCATCCCTCCCCTTCTTTGGCATCACCAATGGCACCACCCATTGGATCCCAAGTTCCAGCGATAGAAAGCACAAAATATTGCACAATCCGCTAGTGACTCATTATAACAAAGACGGGATACACACTGCCAAATGAAATTGAAACTCTAAACTAGCCACCCAATTAGAAGCAATCCATTTAAATGTTCTGCAGGCAGCATACAACCATTACTGCAAGAATGGTACCGGAAGACTTCTGAGACCTACAATTATAAGATAGTTCGATCCAATTCTCAAGTGCCTAAGAGTTTCTTATGCAAAGGAAAAAAAGAATAAAGAAAATGAAATGTTTGAACGCAAAAAAAAATATACTTATCTGCTGCGGGAAGTGCAGAAACAGGAATGTAGAAGTTCTTTATACATAATTCATCACAGACCAATAAATAAATATCTACAAACATCCAGGCGTGTGTATACACATTACACACACGTTCCTTGAGCAGGGCATGTGGAATCTTTTCAGAAAAATTAAACCTTCAACGTAGACAATAAAGAAATGGGTTCCTCACCATCAAGTTTAGTAGGTATCGAGATTTCAAAAAGAATCCCAAAATTCATTGTTCAGCAGAATTCTCAGTAATGAAACAAATGGCTAGAAAATAAATCACAAAAATAGAGAGAAAACACAAATTAAACTGTAGAAAAGGGACAGGAAATCCAACGAAACTCAGTTATTCGCGTAATACTGATACTTTATAATGATAAAATTGAACATTAATTTTAATCATCAAAACAAAAATTGTACATTAATTTAATCGATTCTGTGGTCAAATTAAAAAAATATGTATGTATATATCAAATAACAACACAAGAAAACTTAAAATCCGACCTCACGTAATCAAAAAGTAAAAAGTTGCTTACAGATACTAATCTAAAACAATGGAGAATATCAAACTCCTGGGTTTGCACTGCAAAGCATACCCTGAGACAACGACCTCGAGCTGCTCGAATCAACTCCGAGGCACGAGGTGAGCCGAGCCGAAGAAACCGCTGTGTGGAGAGGAAGCAGAGACTGAAGAGCACCCAATGGAGGAATCGACCTGAAATTCAAAATCTGTGGTTTGTTAGAGATTTTAAAAAATGAATTCAAAAATTCTACAAAAAAAAGAGAGCAAAATGAGCAAGGGAAGTGGCTTGCCTCGGAAAGCAGAGCGAAGAGCTGGGCTTGAGTGTGGGAAGAAAAGGTGAGGAATTGGGCCTAAGGGTGGGTTTGGTGAATGTCGATTTGAGGAAAGAGAGAGTAGGTTGTGAGAGAGATCTACAGCGGGACGCCATCGGAGTAGACGGGCGATAACTGTTGGAACTTAGGGTTAGGACTTTTCGGTTCTGGACAATGAGACTCGGAAATTTTCAAGCTACTTGATCCGAGAGGAGGGCTTTGGCGAGGTTTATCGTGGGATCTTTTTGTACTGTTACATTATTATTATTTGAGAACGAATTCTCTAAATAATTAAAATTAAAATGATAGTTTTTCTTTTTTTTTGGTACGTCGATTTCTTCTATCCGACGGCAAGATGCACCATACGTTTGTGATACCGCTGCCCAAGACGTGCCTTGTGGTTTACCGGTTACTCTGTGCCAAAGTTTTATACAGGAATAAATACTCTCAACTTATTTTCTTTTATCTAATTTAATTTTATTATTATAATTTTTTTAAATTTTTTTATAAAAAATATAATAATAATTTAATTTTTTAAAATTTTAAAATAATAATATTATTAAAAATAATATTTCATAATATTTATTTAATTTTTAAATTTTATCCCAATTTATTTATTCGAACGGTACTTTGGGATTCTCCGCCTTGATATTTTCTATTGAGTAATGTTATATATAGTCACTTTTGCGTATTCTCTGTACACTTCATTGATATGATTGACTGGATTAAATTTTTTTTTAATATCCAACCAATTGTATTACTAGAGTGTATAATAAAATGCACAAAAATGACTCCACTTAAAATTTTTGTTTTCTATTTCCCTTGCTCACCCACTATCGCTCGCGTGTCCCTCAATACTACACAAAGAATCTCAGCCACGTCTGTCTACAAAGTCCTCAACACACACGTATACTTTTCCAAATATAACATTTCTTCTACCTCTTCGAGTACCACAAACTACCTTTTATCTCGGTATTTCCTTCCCGATGGAGTCCGTTGCCTCCAATACACCATCCTCGTCGGACAACCATCATCCTCCCTTGCGATTCAGACCCATCCATCAACCAATAGCAGATCGGATACTTAGAGCTCTCAGTCACCATCTCAGCCTCCTCCACCGTGAAGACTCCAACTTCTTTGTGTTGGGTGCCACGGGAAACGTTTACACTGTGACGTTGTCTGTCACCCCTTCATGCTCGTGTCCTGACCACACAACTCCATGCAAACATATATTATTTATCTTTATTCGAGTATTGGGTGTTTCTCTAGATGATACTTGTCTTCAGAGGAGAACTCTCCGGCCATGCCAACTCAATCACTTACTCAGCACGCCTACATCACCTGAAGTAATTGCAGGAGCCAAGGTTCGTGAGAGATTCCATGAGTTATTCTTTAAAGCTAGGCAGAGCGCTTCACAGCCGATTGTTGATATAAAAAACGACACTAATTGCCCGGTTTGCCTCAGCGAGATGGGAAAGGGTGAGAGAGTTGTGACCTGTGCGACATGTCAGAATCCGATACATGAAGAATGCTTATTAAAGTGGAAAAGGAGCAGGGGAAGGAGGTCTGCAAGTTGTGTGATATGTCGGGCAAGGTGGAGAGATGGGACTGAGCAGGAAAAGTATTTGAACCTAGCAGCTTATGTTGGCGAGGACAACCCAACTGTTGAGGACGGTGGGATCCTTTGTAGCAGTTGAGTTTTCATGATTGGTTAACCTAGCTAGAAACATAATTAGCAAAAGCCAGGTTATGGAACATTTCATTGTAACTATTACATGTATATAACAAGGTAGAATTTTAGATGGAAATGTCTAGAGTAAAACTTTTTGCTTGGAAATGATGTTTATTTTGTATTTTTCAAGCCTTAAGCAACTACGTTGTATTAATTGATATTACAGGAAAGTATGGTCGGGGCAAAGAAGCCACCAATATAAATATAGAAAATTTTAAATGAAGCAACAAGTAATTCAAGCCAACCATGAAATCTAGGCACTAGTCTCGTATTCTTGCCGTTGTTAAAGTAAAAACAGTTGAAATCTGTTGACATCTTAATTACCATTAAGTCAATATCCTTGATGATCATCACTTTTTCTCCTTCCTTAATTATCATCAACGAGAGTGATCAATCTATCTTTATCAGAGGGTTATCGCATTATGCGAGAAAATATGACATGAGTTGTTGCTGACTCTATATATATCTCGATTTCAAATGCATCGTGTACATGACCATATATGGATGTTAAACTCAGTTGAGATGAGTTGAGTTCTTTATGAATAGTAGTGACTTGAAATGGTTGAGTGAGTTTTGTGAGGTCTATCTAAGATGAGTATATATGTGTTTAGATGTTAAAGATAAATTTAGATGTATTTATGAGAAGTTTAAAAAAATTGTGAGTCTTACAAGTAAAAATGTGTTAATTTAAAAGAAATTTTGAGTCTTATATGTAAAAAAGTTTTAAGTTAAGTGATAGTTATTAATCTAAAAATTTTATCTTTAGATATTGAAATTGATCTAAAATAAAATTCAACTAAGATGAGTTGGGCTCGTTTAAAAATCCCAACGAAGCTTAAATGGGATGCCCCCATTTTTGTTGCTTGGGCCAGTGTGGGGGTATTGGGTGGCTTGATGTATCATGACTGATTCGTTCAAAGACACTATGATGGGTTGGTTAGTGCCGCTGATTACTTCGGTTGCTCTGTATCGGGACATAACGTTGGGCCCTTGGTTTTGTCCGGAGCCTTGACCATGTCCTAATAAATCAATGGGCCGAGTAGGGCCATAACAATCAATATAATGATACCTCTTTAGTAAAATAAATATTAATTTTATAAAAATTCTTATAAAAAGTTATAAATTTCGTATTTTTTTATTAACTAGGTGGGAGTAACGTGCAAAGCACGTTTGTCTAATTTTATGAAATGATTATTTATAAAAAATAATATATATTTTATAAAAATTATTGATGTCACTTAATAATTTAAGGCATATTGGAGAAAATAAAAAAAAATTAGTTCAAAGTATCCAATATATGTTTATAACATCTATAATTTTAGCAAAGATGTATACGAAAAATTTAATAAAAGTCTAACACAAACGGTAGTTCAAAATATGTGTCATTTGATTTTTGTATTATAATTCATCAATTTATGTCATCCTATAGACAATCAATAGAGACAACATTGAAATTCTTATTTTGCTGTTAGTTGGGTCGATCAGGGACAACATAAAGTTAAAACATAATCTTTTTATAAAATTTGTGGTATAATATTTTTTATATATAGCATATATATAAATCATAAAATATATTTTGAAATTGTTGGCCGAATTTACTCTTTCTTGATTAGCTCAAGGATCACGGCATTTGTCACGTGCCTATCATAGCAAGCCCATTTATGAAATATAACTTAGCGGAAGCTACGTCCTACTACCATGGGGAAAAAACCACTTTGATTAAACACACTTGTATTATATATTATATAAGATTTTTAAATTTGGAATACTCAATAATCTGAGTTAATGAAACGTATAATACACGTATATTATACTTAGGGATTCACGTCTTATGCACTTAATACACGTGTATATGTTAAGGAGAAAGAGAAAAATATAATAACTAATATTTAATTACTCATTATTATATAAACTATTAAGTATTATAATTATTGAGATTAATAAATCATATAACAACATTGAATGCTATCTCTCTTAACATTTATGTCTTCATTTTATGTGCCAAACCGTTAAAACAAATGGTGTTAACTTTAATAGAAAAACAAGAAAAACCGTTAAAACAAGATTTTCCATTTCATACACACTTTTTATATATAGAAGATAATGAATTTCTATGGTATGGACAACGTGAATCGGAGGCAGTTCCAGTCTCAAACGACTGTCGTTCCCTTATCGATTGTTTATTTCGTCGGATTAAAGAATTGCCACTGAATCTTCAGGATAATTACCATTTAACTACTGCAGTTGCACAACCCGATGTTCGATAACCACCGCCGAGTCGAGTCCCGTGGTAAGTGAGATTCAGCTTGCTACTGAATGACAGGACGTACTGTACACTAATAGTAATACTCATCAATAATGGACGATTCTGTTAACTTGTCCCGTAAAGTCGTTGCAGTCGCTGCCGGTGAAGCTCACACTCTCGCTCTCACAGGTGAGGCTCAGAGAAATTGTGACATCTAGTTTTAACTTTCCCCGATCGTGCTCTGCATATTTACAATTTTCTTTTTTTTTACTTTTAAACAACGGGATTCTGAGTGCGAGCATATTGTGGGTGGCGATTGCAGGTGATGGCAGCGTGTACTCGTGGGGAAGGGGGATGTTTGGGCGGCTCGGGACCGGTTCAGAAGCCGACGAGCCTATCCCGGTCAGGGTCAATTTTGATTGTGCTGGAAGATCGACAGAAGAGCGGCTCAGGTTTGTGGGCGTTGCTGCTGGCGCTTATCACAGTCTTGCTCTTGCAGGTTAGCCAAACTTCCTATGGATTTATGCAATTATGAGATATCGGGGCTTGAGGAATTACCTGATGGTGCTGTGATTGCGAGAACAAGTTCATCGCATTTACAATTCAAAAGTCTGAAAAAATGTGTCCGATTTTTCACTTACTCGTCTTGTCAACGAGCTCAAAGTCCAATCCAGTTTTTGATTTTTACACTTGTTGAAATTTGATGCGGCAGGCATTCGGATTCATAGGGCCTACTGCACCAAGATAAGGCTTGTTGCATGCTTTCTTTACTGTACTTTCTTATTTCCCGTTTTTAAGGCTTACCAATTCTAATGTTCTTGGGCTGTTTTTGGTTCTCGGAAAGATGCACTATTTTTGTTCTTTCCTGTTGAATTATTACCAATGGAATGGCTAAAGTTTGATGACTTTCCATCATTTCTATTCAACAATGGGGCAGGGCATTATGTGAAGGAAATATTTCAGTTGTATTTTTGGTTTTGCACATTTTTGGATTCTTATTGGCATATTGGCATCAAAGATTGTTGCCGCAGAACTGCATGCTGAACTAGGTTAGGGCTGAAGTCTTGCCAACGCTAGTGAGTCCTCAAAAAATATAAAATTATTTTTTATGAATAATCAAGGCTGCATAAGATGTAATCTTTTATTAGGGAATGTCTTATGCCACATTTAGTGAAAAGATGGTATTGTAAAAGGCTCTATAATCTTGTTGACTCTGTTGCTGCATGGTTTGATACTCCAATCTTGGTAAATTGTGCTTACAATAATCAGCAGTCAGATGTGTGAGTTCAGCTCATTAATTTTTTACTAGCAAAACAATGATACAATTGGGCTTTGAAGTGGTTTTCCACTTTTCACTAACTTTGATTTCTTTTTTTCTCTGTCTAATGGCAGACGACGGATCCATTTGGTGCTGGGGTTATAATATCTGTATCCTTTGCACTGGGGTGTTTATGTCACTGCATTCGGATTTGTGACAGAATGTAGATATGGAAATTGCATCTCTAATGTTCCTTTTGTTTGCTTTTAGCTCTTGGGCACATTTTCTGTACATCCTTGACTACTATGTGGATGGCCAACTTGGCGTCGAAGGAGATAATGCTACAGTGCCACACTTGTTGCAGCATTTCATTGAGTTGGCCTCTCCTGATTCCCTGACAAATGAATCGGAAACAAAAAGTAAAGTGCCACTGAAGGTATGGAATACATCATATTGCAGTTGCATGGGAAAGTCTGACCTGGGTTCTTATCTGGTATGGCTATTATCACTTTGTTTACTTCAGGTTTGTTCTGTCAAAGCTGGGGGAATGATGTCTCTTGCAATTGATAATCTTGGGGCTCTCTGGATGTGGGGCAATTGCCTACAGCAAAGCAGCAGCAATGAAGATGGTTTCTTTCTTGTAAGCAGTTTCATTCCAACTCCTGTCTGGGATTTCCATGGCCACACCGTCATCAAGGTGGCATGTGGAAATGAGCATGTTGTGGCCTTGGTTAGTTCTGGAGAGACTTATAAAGGTGAAGACATAGTGTGCTACTCTTGGGGTAACAACAATCATGGCCAGTTAGGTTTGGGGGATAAGGAGAGCAGGCTACAACCTGAAATCATTAAAACTTTTAATGAAGACTCCCCTTGGGCAGTTTATGAGGTGGCATGCGGGGCATTTCACACAGCTTTGCTCACTCACAAAAAGAAACCAAGTGACACACTAGAAAGTCTGTGCTGGACATTTGGCATTGGGGATAATGGGCAGCTTGGGCATGAAACTACACAGTGTGAGCTTTTTCCTAAACCCGTGAAAGGGTTGCCGCAGAATGTATACCTGATCTCTGTCGACTGTGGCTTGTTTCATACTAGTGTTGTTTCTTCAGCCGGAGATGTGTGGTCATGGGGAATGGAGAGGGGCCTTGGCTTATGCCCAGATGCCACTTTTTCTGGTATTGATCGGGGGGATGCTCTTTCTCCTCTATTAATTTCATGTAATGGGCCACATAGGCCTAAATTTCAGGATCCAGTTCAGGTTGCTTGTGGTGCTGCACATACTGTTCTCGTTGCACATGATGGATATAAGCTCTGGTCTTGGGGTCGGGGAAAGAGTGGGGTACTTGGAAATGGTAATACAGCTCATTGTTTTACTCCCACTATGGTATTATGGCCACCCCTTATGGAAGATTCCAAACAAGAGGAATCGAAGACCTCTGGTGAGGAAGGTAACGTTGGAGCAAAGGATTCTGAAGGAGTCACAGAAACAGAAAGAAGATTGTCTTTGGCAATGGATGAGATGAAGCTACTTCAATCAAAACTTTCTGCAATGGAACGGTATGCTAGCATACTTCATGGCTCAATTTTTGGAAAACCTTTTGAAGAAGACGACATTCCAGCCTCATTGCAGAACTTTGGTACTTTTGACATTGCAAAGGAATGGGAGAACATGTTGGAGGCAGCAGATCGGGCAAAGCTGATCAGGCTGGAAATGTCCTACCGAAATATGCTTGCAGGTGTTAAAGACAAGCTAATGAAGAGAAGGATCCAGGAGATTGTGGAGGAGTGTCTTCATTCTTCTTCAACGGGACCAAAGTGATAAGACTAGACGAGATGAGGTGCATTTTATTCTGAATAAAGATCACGATACAAAATAGTTAATTAAGTGTGCGTGCTATATCGTATGTTTGGTTGGTGGTATCTGCAGCTGTTCATTACACAAACTCGTGTGGAGTTTTGAACTGATGTCGTTTTATTCCTATGTTGTATTCAAGAAGCGAAACACTACTTGTTGGTCAGGAATCAACATTTATCTTCAAATATTTTAAATTATGAAATGACCTCAATTTCAATTATTTTTTTTATACTCTTAATATTCATTATCTAAAATTTTATTTTTAATAGTCATACTTGTCATTAGATTTTATTATCAGTTGTATTGTCGTAATAAAAATATGTTATATATTTATAATTAAGTTAAAATAAAGAATAATATTCTTCCATATTTAATTCACACAAATGTTTGATTTAAAACCTTCTTCAAGTGGCCAACTGCTGAAACTAGGTCGCCGAGTCGCACTCCTGCGCACTTTACCAAACATGGCCTAAATCACTTCTCTTCGAAAACCCTTTCAAAGCCCTGAAAACACTCGTCTCCCACAGTCAAAAACTTTGGCTTCCTGGCCACAATGCTTGCCTTCTCGTCAGCCTCCGCAGACGGCGCCTCATCCACTGGAGAACTCGTGCCTTTTTCGTCGGAAGCCCGTGCCACCGCAGTCTTCCCCCTCCACCACGGCCTCAAGCCACCGATCTCTCGCCTCTCCATCTCCTGGGCGCGAGGAAATTCCCTCCGCGTCTCATTCTTCCGGAAACCATCCGGAGATGACTCTGACGGAGACGAATTCGGCGGGAAAGTGTTGGAGGTGAGGCTCAGCGGTGGAGATGGAGATATGAGTGACGCGCAGTTCCGGAGGATCGCGTACGGTTCCGTCTCACCGTTCGCGCTTCTTCAGAGCCGGAGAAACTCTGCCGTCAGCTTGTCGAAGATCTCGTCGCCGTATCACGTTGAGTGGTAAGTAGCATTGAAAAGTTCTTTTTTTAATTGTTCGAGGCTGTGTTGTTGCGGAAAGAGCCGTGGAAAAGGAAGGAAAAGGAAAATAATAATAATAATAATAATATGTTTAAGTTGTTTCAAAATTTGAAAAATGAAGATATCTCTTGAAGGTATTGAGCATTTTGAAGCATTTATAGTGACGTTGTTGCTTGATGCCGATAATAATTTCATTATACTAAGACGACTAAAATATGACGGCCTGTAGTTTGAATCATTTCAATACGAGTGGCAAAAGACAAGAAATGAATTAGAATTATGAAAATAAAAGTTACTTTATTTACTATGAAATAATATCAACATTTGCAGGTTTTCGATTGAAGTAAGTGCCTATTTCATTTGAGAGGTTCTGTTATATATATTGCTATAGAGGCCGATAGAAGTAAATGCTTGTTATATGTTATTCGACCCTTTCTGGAAAAATCAGGTGGGAGTACGTGATGGAGTATAGCAAGGACATAAATTCACTGCTCAGCGATCCTAAGTCGCTTACCAGTCCAGCGATTGAAGATCCAAAGGCCGTTTTACAGGTAGATCTGCTTTTTGTTATCTGGTTTTCTAGTCGCTCTTTGAGCATGCATCAATTGGCCCGGTATCAGCATTAGCTAATGTATGCATGACATCAATCAGGTGATGCTTCTTCTTCCAATTTAAATTAACTTCTTGTTTCTAAGTTTGTAACGCATCTGTAGAAAGCTGAGGAGCCAATCTGTCTGAAAGCTGCATGGGACGTGATGGAAATATTTTATGCTGACAAGCAATCTCAATCATGGCTACCTGAACGACTTGTTGATTGGTTAGCTGTAATGATCTTTCTTCTGTGCTCCTGATCTGTTTCTTACTAACATTTTTCTGTTCCTTCCTTACTGGTGGTCATTTGTTTCTCTGTCCATCTAATCCATCTAATGGTTGCCTTGTGGCAGGCTTACAATGGTCTTCTCTCCTCGACACAAGCAACAATCCATTCACAACTAATATCTTTTCAGAAAGAGCTTGTCACTTTACAGGTTTGGCTGCATCCCGGTTGTTTCCTTTGTCTTGAACTCAATTTAATCCTCATCAATTATTGTGTTGCAATTTTTTGTGTTTTTATGTGGGTCCCATGCTGTCCTGGCATCCTAAATTGTGCATAGGTGATTTCTGCCTTCTTGTGTATAATGGCTGGCTGTTGTTTTGAACCAATTTAGTGGATGGTATGAGTGTGAATGAAATTCCTGTTAGATATAATTGATTTTACAATTTTTCAGAGTTGCTTTTCTTACATCATAAATTAAATGCAAAATTTTTTGGGCTGAGATTCTGATTTATGAAATCACTTCTCTTTGGCTTACCCTTTTTTGTTGTCTGCTTGGTGTCTGTCATATTTAACTTGTCTTTTGCTGGTAATGTTCAATCAAGGTTCTCTAAAACGTTGAAAGTTTATGAAATTGTTGTGTGTAGGTTATCGAGGATAGTCCTAAATATTGGGAAGTATTGTCTGCAGCATTAGCAGTTGGCTGGCTGGATGTTGTGGTTAGTAGGGCCTCCCCCCCCCCCCCAAAAAAAAAAAAAAAGAAAAAAAAAGCTAGGTGTTATTGCCTTTTTATTAATCTGTGCTCTTCCATTCTGCATTGATAATGGATTAGATATTTCTTTTGGTCTCTTGTAGGTGAAAATGCTGCGCTTGCATGGATCCTATCAGCTTGATCAGATTGGTAATCGCGAGGTTTGATAAATTTCCTATGAGTAATTGAATTCGTCTTATGTTTTAATATATAAGAATGGGTTTAATATATGTTTGAAAAAAAAGTCATCTTTATTAACAAAAAGTATGTCCTCATACAAACAGTGAGTTCTTTTTAATTGAAACATTGGAACTGATTAGGAGGGCAAGGAGATGATAAATCCTTGATAAAGAAACTGCCAGATGAGTGTAACAGCCAAATGAATGAATGAATGAATGTGTGAGAGAGAGAGAGAGAGAGAGAGAGAGAGAGAGAGAGAGAGAGAGAGAGAGAGAGAGAGAGAGAGAGAGAGAGAGAGAGAGAGAGAGAGCATATTAAATTTTTTGGTATCCCTTCTTTGGGAGAATGTAGGGCAACACATTTACAAAATGCATCTTTAGTGGTTAAACTTCTGGAACAAAATGTAAACTACACTGTATTAGTAAATGCGCTTATCAAAACTTTGCAACATGCATAGTTTGTGTTGTTTCTCCATTTATATATTTCTTATTCAAACCAACAGAGGTAAATTCATGCCATATCAGTTCTTCCTCTAGAAGATTGTGATGCTGCAACAATTGAAACTTTACTGTGATTTATCTCATGCCTGGTCTGCATGTAATTAAACAGACAGAAAATGGATTGGTAGAAGCAGTGGCTGTTCTTATTTCCAAAATGCCACGTTTGCGTCCCGAACTACAAGCTGGAACGTTAGGTGAATGCCATAGAGCCAAACCTGATTTTATCAAGGTATATTTGAGTCTGCCAAAGATGAATTATTCTGTTTTTTGACATTTTTTTTCATATTTTTCTGTTTATATCCATGTATTATGTATGTATGTTTTTCATGACATAGGCTTGGGAGAAATGGAGGGCACATATTACTAAGCTGGACTGTAGTGCATACTGGGTTCGTTGTGATCATGACCAGACCCGGAAAGGTTTGAGGAATATGCTACAAATCATGCTGGGAAACACAAACAGTCTTTGCACTGCAACGTGTCACTGGATGGAGTTATACATTGCTCACTTTCTATACATAAGGCCATTCACGGTGGTAAAGACTAATTATTTTCCACTGTGTCACTCAAATAGCTATTTTATTCTTCTTCTATCATCTCTTTGTTGTTAATTATGTATATCTGATTGCTGGAGTCTAAAGCAGCAAGTAATTCCTTTTTCTCAAATCAGGGTTTAGAAAGTATGTATAGCCTAGCCCGGAAATGCATGCAGTTAAAACCAATGACCATATCCCATAGGTTGATACAACTTCTGCTTGGAATTATTGGAGATAATACTGAGGTGAGTAACGTTGATCAGCTACTTGCAGTATCCTTTATACGTTATTTATATATTTTAACCTTTCCCACCCTCTTAAACTCTGTTGGACTTTTTGAAATGGTTCAGGTTGTCTTAGCTGAATGCTCCAGAGCATTTGGCCCTTGGTGAGCTGCTTAGTTATCTTGTCTTTTTAATTTGCTTTATATGAAGCCATGCATTGGAGGTGCTATTTATTTTTTTTCACTGCAGTGTAATTTAAAGTTAAATTCATAGATTGCTAAAAACTAGTAAAACGTCAACGTCCTTCTGCTTTGTTTCTGCCATTCTTTAATGCAACTTTGTATGTCACTTATCACTAGGATGGTTGCACATGCTATAGAGTTGTTGGCTTCTGGGAGTGATCAAGCAGAGACTCTTCTTCGTGAAGAGCATTATAACTTGGGTGGAATCAGCATTGAAGAACTCCACCGACTTGTCTATGCTCAAGTTCTATCTTCGGATGCATTGACTTGGCAAGTGAGTGCAAACGACCGTACTGATAATTCCACTTCTGAAAGAAAATTTGATAAGAGTTAGGATGCTGATACTTTATTTTGATTCAGAATTTTCCATTCATGTTTTGGTTTCCAGGTTGGGGTCTTAGACTATGAAAAGAATGATTTAGTGATGCAAGTAGATGGTGACTTTTTAATTTCCGTTTTGAGTCACTTTTGTAATATTTTTCAAAACCGTAGGACCTTGGTTTCCTGATACTGAACAAATTATTTAGTAATCCAAACTGGCCGGTGGAAGCCATTTCCTCAGTTTGGTATGATGACACTATTAGTTTAGATTAATGTTTAACCAGCTAACAGTTTTCATATGAATTTTTTGGCATATCAAAATCATTATAATCAAAAAAGAAAATATATGGTGCTTTGAACCTCTACTGTATCTTGTACATTTGGATCACATGGTCGTTCAACCATAATGGCCATTTTGCTAGGCCATAGTTTCAGTTGATTTTCAATGCCATTCAAAGAGTCACTTACATGATTACTAGCTCGTGCCTTAGGAATATGAAGTTTATATTACTATTTAAAATATGAAGCTCATAGTTTTATGTATGGGCAGTTTTCACTCAACACCTTTATATATATGTGCATATATATGCTTGTTGATTTATGTTATATCATCTTGAGTATCCTTATACAGGTTGATGCTCTTATGTCTACAGATAGCTCCAATTTATTTGACATCATGCATAAAGCAGGGGATGGGTTTGTTAGAGATTCTATTGAGCAAGCAACCTGTTCAAGATGTTCAAATACTCCTTAAGGTTAATGGTCTCATATTTCGATGTATTATTTCTTGGATTTTAGAGTTCCATATTTTGATGGATATATTTGTGACTGATTTAGGTGGTTGCATTTATGTATGCAGGTCATAGAGATATGCCGTCTATACGAACTTGATAGTGTTAGTTCAAATATTATGAAGGTATTTCTATTTGGCGTAGGATGCTTGTACTAGAAATACTCTGTTTGCCATGTTCGATCATTTAGACTACTCTGTTTAAGGAATACTCTGTTTGCCATGTTTGATCGTTTAGAATGGAAGTGGGTAAGGTCTTATGCATTCTTTTGTAGTCATTTTTCTCTAATAGAGTTTCCAGTAATTTCCTTATGCGGGTATTATCTTTAAAGATTTTTTTAATGTTTAGATTGCTGGAGTATACCACTGGAAGCATGGAAGGAAAGGTTCTGGAGTATTTTGGCTTCAGCAAGCTCGAGATGAAGTTCGTCTGAACAGGATTGCTCAGCAGTTGTTTGATTTTGTGGGGCAATCAATCTCTGATGAAAGTTTCAAGGTAATTGTTCTAAAATTGCATTAAGAGAAACACGCTGAGGGTTTGTATTATATTGTTCTTTATAATCTATGTGACTTGAACATTCCACAAAACCATTAAGCCTAGGTTCTAAATTAACGTGTTTTGTGAAACTTATTGTATATCATTTGCCAATACAGCAATGGGAAGGCTTGATTGAATTGTTGGGTTCTGAATCTAAGACTGCTGGAGGTCTCGAGTTTCTGCACAAGTAGGAACTCTCTCTTATCTACCTTTGAGTAATGAGTTTTCGTCATCATGTTTTGTTCAATCTTTTGTCGGTATTAACCCTGGATGCATTACAGGTACAGGGATTTTAAAAAATCCCTTAAGCAGGTTAATGATGGAAAAACTACTGATGCCGCTCAGCAAGCTGTAGAATCTCTTATATCTGTATGTTTTACTTATCCTTTTTTGCCAAATTGATATAGCTGCTATCCTCAAAACAAAAGTTTTTTAATATAAAAATTTGAGAACTTATAATGTTAGGGCTCTTCCACATGAAACGTGCAAGGTTTGTTCTTTCAGCAAATCTTAAACTATCAAACTTATTAGTCCATCAAATACCGAGGATCCCATTTTGTGGTAGAATTTTTTGGGATCTGACTCATCTCCAATCAGAGGGTTCTTTTTTTTTTTTTTTTTTTTTTTTTTTCGTGGGTTGTTTTTTTGGGTGGGGGGTGGGGGGGGGGGGGGGGTGTTTGTTTGAGGACAACTTAATAAGTTATATATTTATTTTACTTAGAAAAAAATAGAGTTAGCTTGTTTCTTTTAAAAAAATTCCTGTGCAGTTATTCTAGCGTATTTTTTTGCTCATTCTATTGATGTGATTGGTTGTATATTAAAAAAATTAATGTAGCCAATCACATCAGTGGAGTGTGCAGGGAGTACGTAAAAGTGATTATATATGGCATTACTCATAATTTCTTAACATGATTCTGCAGCTTATGAAAAACCCTTCTACACCTCAGCAATTTTGGCTGCCTATTCTGTATGACTCGGTAAGCTATTTTTTTTTTTTTTTTAATTACGAGTCACGACATGCACAAACATAAATTGTGGACTACGTTGAGAGAGGGTGGTTCTGGTAGTCCCATAACTTTGAAAAATAATGTTGACCTTAAGGTATAATCCACAAATGCCTGTATTATTGCAGTTGAAGCTGCTCAGTTGTCAAGAGCGCCCTCTGCTAAATGTCTCCGAGACCAACCTTTTGTTGAATAAACTGCAAGAGTTGTCCATGGCGAAGCTGAGACCAGACTTCATTGAAGCCGACCTGCCACCCCAGGCCTTAGGCTCTGTTAGGCTAGCTCTTGCTACAAATCTTGGACGTGCTATCGTGGAAGAATGATGAAGTCTACTTCTGGCATAACTAGTTTGCCATCGGTGCACCGGGGTGGTGCTGCCTGGACAGCACGAACTGTTTCAATGGGTGTCCCGCTATTTGTAATTATGATAGCAGTCTAACTGACAGTTTGGAGAAGCTGAAGATTGATGTCTTTGCTCTGGGAAAGGGTGCGTGACTGCTGTAAACTTTCATGATCACCCTAGTTATCCACGTTACAGTGGAAACGGCAGTTAAGAATGACTACGATTATAACCCAGAGAAAACGGGCCACCAGCAGGGGATAAATGATAGAAGAGGGTATTAGATTTTTCTGCCTTGATGTTTATCTATAACCTTTTGTGTGCACCATTAGGGTCAATCTGCTTATTCATCTATCATTATTTAAAACGGACTGTCTTTGGCATTTTTGCCATATACTCTGGTTGAAGATATGATTGGTGCGTAAAGTAGAGAGTAATCTAATTATGAAAGAATTCTCCTGCACTTGTTTGTTTGAACAAAACTAATATACGGTCCACGCAGGCGAGAAACACGCGCATGCTGTATGTGTGACAAATATGAATGCAATTAACAGCAGCAGGCCTCGCAATGCAAGTTAATAACATATACCAGTACTGGCACAAGCAAGATAATGCAATGTTATGCCTTAATTGTCAGTAAGACATAACATAGCATTCAACCAAGAGGGGGCGAATAACAAAGAATGTGAGCTGTTTAGCTGGAGCGAAGGAAACTAGAGAAATAGAAGAAAACAGAGCACCGCAATATGCAGTTTGGAATTAGTATAGGAATCTCTCGAATTTATATGATGAAAATGAATTAACAAAGAATACGATTCACCTTCCCTGCACAGACATGCCTCAGGAGCCTTGCACCCTTTGTCTCAACTCGTGCCTTAGATTGACCTAATGAGCACACTTGCGATATTAATATACAATAATACAAAACTCCCTGCAACTTCTCAAGGCAACTGATGCTCAACGAAGCTTGAAATAAAGAGCCCGCTGCTTTGGCTATTTTACTAAATACATGCAGAACTACGGGATGTTCTGCAAATTCTGAATGAATGCAAGAATAGCTTTCCCTGCCCAGACACCACACCTTGCGTTTCTTATAGTTTTATCGGCAAATTATACGCCTTCTTTAAAAAATTTGAGGCTGTTTCATCATTCCTGTAGCATAAAATGCGTAGAAGTGTGTTTGGTTCGGTTGGGTTCCATTGCCCAGAAGTTGGAGGTAATGGAAGTCTGGACCTGGCAGAGGAGCCATATGTCTCCAGGGTTACACGTCTGAACCGCTGAATGAGGCTCTCAGTATCAGTTCGTAAGAGTGGAAGTACACCTCTCACTGCAGTAGAAAACTTGTCTATCAACTCAGAAGATAAGCCATCCCCATTCGCCCAGAATAGATCTTTAAGGGATTTGAAATCATCTTCAATTATCTGAGAGTCTTGCTGGGAGAAAGCACGGGAGGGGCCTCCAGCAAGCAATACCAGCAAGAACCCATCAAAGGAAGCTGTCATTATGTTGGTTATAATCTGTGTCCGAACTCTTTCGTGCACAGTGTCTGTAATGATCATTAAGTTTTTCTCAAGCTCCTGAAGGAAAGAATCAATTCTAGAAGAAGATGGATCTCTAACATATAAACCATCCCATAAAACATGACTTAGATCACGGAAGACGATTCTGTAAGCCACTGCCTCGCAGAGTTGCTGAGTTACTTCCACACAAGCAGCTGGAGAGAGCTCAAATTTCTTCCCTGAACTGTTTGAAAAGTCCTCTGCATGAGCAGACCCTGAGTTTCTGAGACGAGTGATTATCCTCTTCTCCATTGCATCCAACTCACTCCAAATTCTTTGCAAGGTGTTTATACGAACACACAGCTGCAATGTCCCAAAGGAGTTATCCCCATTCATTGTTGCAACCTGAGGATTCCTCTTCTGAGAATTTGGAGATTTTTCCTTCTTCTTCCCAAAGCGTCGGAACTTCGAATCTGTGGTACATCTGGTCAAAGCTGGCATGGTGGGAATAAATGTATTCCGTGATCCTGTGTTTCCAAAAAGAATAGTGTCACATCAGAGATACCACAACCTGAAATCATTTGCTCATAATTTGCTATTTCTGAAAAAATTTACCACAGCCTGATTTTGCCTTGGTTATGTAATATTTAAGGCATCTGTCGAGACCAGCCATCAAGTCAGGAAGCAATGCAGGGTGCATAGGTATTGGCAACTGAAAAAATGCATCCAAATTTTCATCTAGAATGCGCAAAACTTCGATAGCAGATGGAGCATATCCCTCTTGATTTGCCCGGGGATTCCAGACCTAAATATCATAATGAACAGATCAAGAAAAGAAGATAAGGATAGTTGTTTCATTGGTCAATGGTCCTTGGACAAAATGTCACTCTCCCCCCACTAGGGCTGTAGGGTGAGATCAAGAAGTTGATACCATGTGGGTGCATGGGCTATGTACTTACCTCTATAATGCCAATTTTTCATCTCATGATAAACAAAAAATAAGGTTTATACTTGTGTCTATGCATATAAAAACCAATACATAAGCTTTTTGCTTATACTACGTTGAATGATTTTCTTTTTTGAGAAGGTTTTGAACGAAAAAAATGGCTAAAGAGATACTGTCTGGTTAAGAAAAATCTTGAGAATTTTATTTTTTTAAAATGCATTGTTTATTGGGTTTTGTGAATGTGGGTAGGAAAATTTGAGTAATTTTTTTTCTGAAATACATTTTGGTTTGGGGCTGCTGTTTCGGTTTTTTTTTTTTAATTAATTAGTTAATTATTATTATTATTATTTTAACCTTACATTGAAATCTAGGCAAATAATTAGATTAAAAGTTGAAAAATTTAAATATAATTTCTTTTTAGATTAAAAGATGTTTGGATCGAAGTTCGAAAATTCTGGCAAAAAAAAAAAAAAATTGTGGCCTTCCTACCCAACTACAACACATTTGCCCATTAGCCCCAAAAAGGATCCAGTATAATTAGCCATGCTAGAAACCCACAAATGGAATTGCAACAACAGTGTACAAATTCTTGAATATAAAAGGATTGCACACCTCTTGTTGCAGATTCCTATCAATCCATTCCTTCAATCCGTCTAATCTTGTTTTGATCCACCCTTTCACCAGATTGGCAATTGCAGATTCAGCTTCATAGGGAGGCATCTCGCGGATTATTGCCTTCCCTCCATCATCACTGTCCACAGAATCTTCCACTGCTATCTGCACTAGATCTTTCTCTAGCTTATCTGCAGCTATCAACACTTGCACTGCATCTGGGGTCAACTCCATTATACCCGATATGAATTGTTTCATCTCATTCCCATAGCAAGTATGAAGGGTGGCCACAGCCACACTAGCCGCAAAAGGATGCCATCTTTTCAGTATTGGACTGAACACCTGCTTCTCATTAATTGCTAGATCCCCAACATCCTTGGCAAGGATGGCAAGGACAGGAAGAGGATTTGGCTGGTTTTTGGATGCTCTTCTGCTTGAGTCTGCCTTTTCCATCCGCTATATAATAAGTCAAACGCATTTCAGGTGATACATCCAACCAAAAGAGAACAACATCCCACCCCCCCCCCCCCCCCCCCCCCCCCCCCCCCCCCCCAAAAAAAAAAAAAAAAAAACACACACACACACAAACAAAAACTATCAAATCTAGTGCAAAAATATGAGGAATAAAAATATTTAGAAACAGATGAAGATAACACCACTTCTCACAACTATAAAATTTGGACCATCCAAGCCCAAATTCATTGTCTGGCTGGGCTTAGGTTGAGTTCAAGCTCATATTGAACATACATATAGATGTATTCAACTGACATAGGACAACTCAGATTACTTGAATACTAGTAACAAAAACAAATTAGACGAGTCAAGCATATCATATATGTTCATTGGTGACATGGATGGAAAAGAATGGAGAAACTGACATAATAAAGGGGGTTTCTTACCATATCCCAAAATGAATGTTCTTTATTCTAGATTTTATTACTTATGAAAAAAAGAAAGGAAATATAGACATTTAGGACATCGATATCGTCGAGTATCTTGCAAATTTTTATTTTTTTACACCTCCATTAATCGCCCAAAGCATTATTATGGCCGTGTAATTAACATGTCGATCTGAAAATGAAATAATGTATGCCCCACTTTATCAAAAGCTAATTTTTGAGATGTCTACATAATGCGTCTTACACGTTGTAACTGCCTTGCATCAGATTCCCATTTTAACCAATTAAATGTAGATAAATGTGTGTATATTAACAATGCAAAATCCCCTCAATCTTGCATTCATACCCTCTTACCAAAGAAAATAAAAGCTAGATGCAGATAGTATGCACTTGCCTGAGCAAAAGCTGTGCGCAATGATGACCTGATGTAAGTATCGATCCTGTTCCGAGCAACATCAACTTCACCCTTTCTCCTCTTGCGATACTCATTAGATATATCTTCAACCAAAATCTTGGCAGATGATACCCCCAGAGAAACAATTCCCTGCATGGTATCAATATTTCCACTATCAAAAGTGTCATGATATGCAAGGAGCCTTTTCTCCGCCCACCCCAAAATCGAACTCAATGTAGAACTCAAGGTCTTGGAGTACTCTGGATCCTTTGTTGTTTTTGCATCTTTTGCAACTTCTACAAGCTGACTATCAGCCGCGTACAGAAGATCCATCTGAACTTGGCCAGTTGCAACGAAGCGATGAAATAAAACCCATGTGAAGCAAATGTTATGGAACATCTGGTTCATTCCAAGAATTCCCCACGTCTTCTTAATGTGTTCCATTAGCTCATCAACCTCGTCGATTATGGATGATTCGTCATTAGCATCAAAGCAAGCTTCTAGAAGCATTTCATAGAGCCGGAGATTCAGTGGAAAACCATCTGCCCAGTGGCATGAATCATAGAGAGACCCATCAGATGATCTGCTAGCAAGAGCCATAACAGTGCTACGGAGAATTTGCATAGATTCATTATTCTTCCCAGTTTCAATGGGTCTATCCAAAGCCCCTCGAATAATTTGCTGCAGTCGGTGTGCAGTAGAAACCGACTTATCTAGTGGTGTGTGAGGATGCAACAGGAGACCAGCCTCAAGAACTTTCAGGGTTCTCTTCTGCCATGCATCATATTCTTGTTGATCAGGAAAGTCTGAAAGTTTGAGCTGCTGTAATAGCTCTAGTGGGACTACCACTGACTCAATTCGCCTTCCAACCTGACATAAGAGCACGATGACAAGGCCTTGATAAGTCGACCATGCTTTATCAAACAAAAGAACTCTCTTGTAGTAAAATATTGTCTATGGATCGAGGAAGTACTGACAAAACTCAAATTTCCGAAAGTAGTCAGTAGTTGTTTTGGCAACCCTTGGACACAAACTCAAGATTCAGATAATTAATACACGATACGAAAGGGAATTTGTATTTTCATTCCAATTTAATCCAGCATAATTTCATAAACGGGATTTTTCACAAGTACAAGACGTTTACGCTCTAGCCATTTGGAGGTTTGGGGTGGTGGGGATGCAGAGGAAAAGAAAAGAGAAAGATATTATTGTTTCTGCGAATACTCGTAACTTCAACTATGGTCCATATCTACATCAACATCTTCAAGCGCCAGTCTCGATTGGATCGAACAAAACTATTACAAAGACAATAGTAAAAATATAATAGTCAAGACATTTCAATTCACCAACGCCGATCAACGAAAAATTGAACCCGACAACAACAACAACAAAAAAAAAAAAACGAATTTGAACAAAACATAAAATCGAGCAGCAGCATTCCACCATCGCCGTAATTTCTCCTAGCAAACTCCTCTAAAAAAATATAGAAACAGAAACCGGAGATTGAAATAAGCAGACGCACCATAACCATATCGACATTGAACGAAATCAAATGCAAATGAAAACAACATTACTATAATGTGCGTGCATGTGTGGTGTGAATTTTAGAATAAAATAGAATGGCGACCGTGGAATTGAGCAGACCTGTCCAGCAGCGATCCTCAGAAGAGCTCGCCTGACTCTGGAATCCATGGTCTCCGAGACACCCATTTGAGTCATCATGAGCTCCCCAACCGTCAAAGATCTCCTGGGCTTTCCCTGACCGGAACCGGAACCTGGGCTCTTCTTGGAGGGCGAATTGAGTCCAAAAGCCTTCTTTACCTTGCTGGCAGCAGTGGAGGTGAGGGATCGTTGTAACCCAGGGGAGCTGGGGGAGGGGTGAGTGGAAGAGTCCGAATTGGGGATGTAGGTGAGGGGCTTCCCGGAGGAGGTGCGGCAGGCAGCAACAAAGATCTCGTAGGCGGTGAGACGGAGGTCGGAATCGGTGAGTTGGGAAGCGAGTAGACCGAGTGGGGAAGGGAGATTAGTGGTAGTAGCCCTGTTGGGAAATGTAGGCGCTGGAGGTGGTGAGGATGTTGTCTCCCTCTTGGAGTGTCCCAGAGACAGTTCTCTGAAGAGGTGAGCCATTGTTCAGACTTCACAAGAGAGCGAGAATGAAAGGGTGAGGATAATCCACTCTAGAGAAGGTAAACTCTAGAAAGAAAACTCTCAAGTGCAGACAGAGATTACGTGTTTGCTAACTGTAGCGAGGATGAAAAACAGTGAGTTGAATTCCTCTCAGGTTGGTTCTGCTTGCTTTGGGTTGGTTGTCGGCAATCATCAGGTAGCTTGTCATTTTCCTTATGGAGTTTATCAGTTCACGCAAAGGTTAAAAGGGGAGGTTTCTCTTTGCTCTGGGAATGATTTGAATAAACACATAGTTTTTAGCACCGATTGGCAAAAAATAATTCAATTCAATTACATGATAATTAGACGAGCCAAGAGACGGGTCCGATGAGAGTAATAAAAGAGGGTTTTTTATTTTTATTTTTTTATACAGTTAAATATTTTTTAAAAATAAAATTACAATATTATTAAAAAATATTTTTTTAATTATTAAGTAAAAAAAAGTGTTGGGACTCAACTTATCTCATAAAATCAATTTAATAAGAAATGACTGCTCATTCTTTATAAATATGTCTAAAGCTTTGTTTACAGACAATATAGGATTATTCATCAACACCTTTCATCACGAGTATATCAATATTTTTACTGGTTCTTATCACTGGTTAAGTAGTGTGGATTCACATTCGTCCTGTGACATGTTCTAATACTATGAATAAATTTATGAACCTAACCTATCTTATAAAACTAGTTTAATAAAAGAGAGTTGCTCATTTTTTATAAATATATATCTAAGATCTTGTCTATAAATAATGTAAAATTATTCCTCAACAATCAAAATCCAAATGTGGTGAGAGTAATATTTTTCTAATTAGGTTAATGTAGTGCCATGGTTCCAAGGCAAAAAACAAAAAGAAGAGAAATAAAGAACAAATAACAGGTGATGTGGTGTTTCAGTTTGTCTAGGTATTAATTTAAATGTGATGCAATGATACATACATGCCAACTCTTTAATTGTCTTTCTAGTGAGTGACATTACCAATTGATTTGCTTGTTCATAGTTGTCCATGAAATTAAAATATGGAAGGAAAACATGAAATCCGGTGCATTCCTATTTTGTTGCTGCCACGTGATCAAATAATTTAGGCGGTAGAGAATTTGTTTGAACGATGAAATGAAATGATAAATTTATAAAATAATAATAAAATTATTTAAGTTCAAATGTTTTATGAAGTTTTAAAAAATAAAGATAAAAAATTAAATAAAAATATTATAATTAACCTATTATTAGAATATAATTATTTTAGATTATTTTTATTTTAAAATTTTAATAAGTGAATTATTTTTTGTATTTTATTTAAAAATTTAAAAAAATTATAGTAATTAGAGAATAATTAAATAAAAACTTAAAAATAAAAAAAAAATATTTATATTTAGATTTTGAGAAGGCAATGCCACATGGGCCGATCACGGAATCTTGCCAACTGTAAGTAATCCAGGAAATGAAATGCAAATCAGAATGTGCAGTCATTGGAAACTCCAAACTAGGATACGCAGTAATTATCGGGAACTTCCGTACGTTTTTTCATTTAAGTTAAAAAAGATGGACGTTCGAGATTAATAAGGACCCGCAATGGAAACCAACGGGCGGGCGTTCCGTATACTGCGATGGATAAGAGGATAGCCTCTCCTTTATTCCCGTACCAAACCTAGGCAATATGCAGAGATCGATCCAACGCAAGCTCTTCTCCTAACCCCTTGGTAAAGTATGTTACAGGCAACCGCTTCAGAACCCCACACACTCTCTCTCTCTGTCTCTGTGTGTGTGTTAGCTCGATTAACCTTCTCTAATAAGACGCACTTCTCTAATAGGAGGCATGTATACGCTCCGGTCAAGGAATGCTTTTTGTAAGTCTTTAAGCTCTGACAAGTGTAAACATTACTGGGGTTTTATATTTTAATTCGCTTTCTGTTCGTAATTTTTGGAAGTTTGATTTCGAGGACAAAGGACACAATTTTGGGTTATGTCAACACTGGGTGACGATGAATTAGGCCTGATACTCAACTGGGTCGACGACCTATATGCCAGAAAATCTCTCTCTGTGGTCTGCAAGCAATGGCTGAGGGTGGAGGGTCTTACCCGGTTATCCGTAAGGGTTCTAGACCTCGATTCCTTTCGTGGTTTCTTACCAAGATTCCCAAATTTAGTTACCTTCGAATGTTCACGGCGGATCACCGATGACGGCCTTAGATTCTTGGCCCAAACATGTCCCAAAATCGAGGCCCTCAACCTTAATTTGAAACCCCCTCGTGAAAATTCTGATGAGTTTGATCAACCCTGCGATGATGTTGGCGACGATGGTCTATGTGCTTTAGCAATCGGATGTCGCAAGTTGTCGAAAGTTTTGCTGCGAAGGAGGACGAATATTGGGGATGTTGGAGTTGTTTCGCTGATTAACTTGGCATCAACTTTGACGAACTTGGATTTGGGTTGGTGCAATTTGATTACGGATCAAGCTCTTGCAGCGATTGGGGAGGCAAGTTCTCTCACTATTTTGAATTTGGAAGGGTGTTCTTTAATTACAGATGGTGGGGTAACTTCTTTGGCAACAATGGCTTTGTCGAGGTCTTTGAAAAAGTTGGTCCTGGCAGAATGTGATCAAATTAGCGATTATGGGGTGTCCCTTTTGCAGCAAATGTATTGCTTGGAGGAGCTAAATATGGCCGAATGCGGGCCAAAAATCACTGATATTGGAGGCGTGGCAATTGCTACAATTCAAACCCTCAGGAGACTAAATATTTCTTGGTTAATTAATGTATCAGATCCAACACTTTTCGCACTTGCTGAGAACTGCCAGAAACTGGTTGCGGTTGATTTTACGGGCTGCGAGTTAATAACTGGAGCTGGAATTCGTGCCTTCTCAAATCATACCTGTTTAGAAACTCTAGTGTTTCCTTCATGTTACAACATCGGTGTTCATGATTTGGAAAATGTGGTGCGTGGATGTCGCTCATTGAGGTGTGTTGTGCTGGATAAAAGACTGAAAACGTGGGTAACACCAATGATGCAAGAGTACATTAGCATATTCTGTGGTCTATATTGGAGGTGATCAATAAATAAAGAACATTTATTTAGTTGGTTTGGATCATATCAAGGCTAGTGAAAGTTTGTTTCATTCCCTGCTCCTTAATGTGGTGAGTAATTGCAAGCTTCTGCGACTTATTTTTCATGAGCCTACTTCTGGTTAAGCTTTTAAATAATCTGCATTTTTATACTCTGTCATACACTTTCGAACTTCTATCTAAATCTTCTAATACAACCTTGTTTCTCAAATTATAAAAAATAGACAAGAGAGAGGGGAGGTGGTGGTCCGTAGAAGGCTAGTGAAGTTGATACTTTCTATTTGCAAAGTTCACAAAAGAGTTGAACAGCTATGACGGAATGTATCCATCTTGGAGCTTTCAGTACCTTGGGATTAGATTTAGATATTGTAGCATTACTGATGCTTCACTTGTGCGATGGATGCAGTCATTCGATAATGATACAGAAAAATGACTTGACTCGATTACACATTTGTTATGAACATCAGTGAGTCTTGGCATTAACTTCAATTTTCATTATGAATGGATATATCTGTGATAACATTAACGGCTCTTGTGGATGGGTATGTGGAGTTCCCACTTCCCACCCACAACCCCCTGGCCACAAGCTTGATATTGAGATTAGAATCTTTGTTCAAGACACATTTTTTATAACATACAGTAATTGAAAATTTTATTGAAGAGTGCAAAAGGCTGTCCTAGTACACGGAGAATCTTTGGTCAAGACTCTTGTTGGTAGCCTTTGGAGCTCAGAGTTCGGACACAGATAAAATTTGCATATCTGTCTGTCAAATATATCATTGTACACCCTCTTGTTAGTTAGCTGTCCTTGTGTTCAGGTGATAAAAATGTTGAATCCTACGTCGCATTCACACTGTTTATAAGATTATCATTAACCAAGCATTCTATATTTGGCCATGATGAAATCATGTTGTCTCACACGTCGGTATAATTATCAGGGGTCTGCAAAGACACTCAGCATGCAGGATCAATCAAAGCTCATGAAGGGGCAGCTTTAGCAAAATTGAAGTTAAAAGAACAACAACACACGAGGTTTCCACTTTCTTGCTCTTCATTCTTTGAGTTCAAGTGGCTGTCGTTGAGATGGAGTGCAATTAGTTGGTGTTATAATATACAAATTGCTGTCTTCATTGATGATTGAGGTGTAAATGGAGTTTTTGGAGAACTTCTGTGGATGAATGATGAATCAATTTCCAGATTACCTCTACCGTCTGTATTCTTGTACTAATTGCATAGTTTCTACGTCTAATTTCTCAGTTTTATTATTTTTCTTTAAAATGGCTGCCATTTCCATTTTAAACACGTTTCGCGTTGCGTGGGCATTACGAGGGAAAAAAAAAACTATTTAATTATGGTTGACCCGATATAGATTATGTAGACTGGGCCTCGGCCCACTCATTGTTCGGTCCACATTGCTAGGATCCAAGACAAATAAAATGATAGATAAACAAATAAGTAATGATATATTTACAATTCTTTTACTGTTTTACTATTTAGGTATTGTTTTCCCTTTGAATCTAGATTAAAAATTTTATAATATAATATGACATTTATTTTTATATAATTTAAAAGAAAATAAATTCAATCAATTAACATAATTTAATTTAATTAAAAATAAAATCAATTTTATGAAAATTGGTTTTTGTTTTTGGCTCTTTGTAATTCTTTTTATAAAATTAATTTTTTAAAATTAATTTAAATATGATTACATTGTTATTAAATTGATTTTCAGATTTTACAAGAAAGTAAAATTATAATTTACACTCAACTAGTTAAAAAAAAAAAAAAAAGGGTATAAGGTCCAACAAGTAAACTCGAGCTTTGGTACACCGCGCCGTTTTATTACGTAAACCTAGGATGCGCCGATGATGTAATCTGCTCTGCAACTGCAGCTGCAATGGCTTCCACCATTTTGGAATCTGGAGCTGTCAAAGATCAATACCGTCATATTTGAGAAAGGAAAAGGAAGATAAATCAATACCGTCATATTTGAGAAAGAGAAATGGGCTCTTCCTCGTCCATCAGAGCATTTGTCGCCACTCTTCGCAGGTTTTCTCATGGGTTCTCCTCCAAATGCCCCTACTCCTTTTCCCTCCAAAGTAACAACACGCTCTCTGTCTGTCTATCTTATTCCTCTCACACTTAAATCTTCAATTATTGGGGGGAAGTGATACCAGCGCTTATTATATATGTATTTGCGATTCAGAAAATGGTTTGCTGAAGAGAAATTTATCATTCCCATCCACAGTATCAACGTATTCCCCGTTATGTTCGTATGAGAACAATTACAGTGGTCATTATCTTCAAGCGAGAAAGATATGGGCATTCCATCCTGTCTGTATGGGCAGGCGTTCCTGCAAAATCGCTGGCAGAAAGGTTCTCTATCTCTCTCTCTCTCTCTCTCTCTCTCTCTCTCTCAACACGCACCCACGCACTACAATCAGAGAAAAGTTTGTGCCTTTGTTTTTTTAAAATTTTTTTAAGTTTGTAGTAAAAAATTGAAATTTAGGACATTGCATCTGGTTTTATTGAATTAAGGAATTATTATTTTCTGTAAAATTGGTTTTTGCAGTTTGTTTGTGAATCGCTTGAAGGAGCAGTTCTAATTGTTTTGCATCTTTGTGCCCACGTGTCTATAAACATGCAATTCTACTTGCGCGCTCCATGTGTTTGATCAAATACATTATAGAAGTTTGGAGAGATTTTCTTCGATCTTAATATGGTCTATCTTCGTCGTGTGACAATTGTCACTTCATTTTTTTTTCTAATACCTTTCTCCTTTTGAACTCCACGTGCTTGACGCAATGTTTTCGTAATCACGACTATGGAAAAGTCGGTAGACATTTCTGTGATCCTCTACTTCAGGTGTCTAAATGTGATTTAAACGCAGGGGGCGCAAGATGCAAAGAAAGCAAAACTTTATGCAAGAATTGGAAAGGAAGTTGTATCTGCGTAAGTTTAGTCACTCTTTAGTTGACTTTTTTGACAAGTACTCTTTAGTTAACTTTTTCTTAGATTGAATGGCTGAAAAAAGTGTAGGACATTAATCTTGGTGATTATCACAAACATAAATTACCTCAGAATGGGTCCTGCTTGTTATTGGTTTTTTTGTTTGTGGGATATTAGCATGAAACATGAATCTTTAGCTGCCCTGTATCTCGTTTTGTTTCACATTTTCACATTTTTGCTAAGTTGGTCCCAAATTAATTACCGTGGGTCTTAAGTCCCATATCATCACTGTTGCAGTGTAAAGAAAGGGAGTCCAAATACCATTTCAAACACAGCTCTGGCTGCTGTACTTGAGAAAGCCAAGGAGCTTGATGTACCAAAGGAAATTCTAGACCGCAACATTAAGAAAGCTTCTGAGAAAGGACAAGAGGCTTACATTGAGAAGATCTATGAGGTTGTTATATTTGTTGTCAATAATTTTTTCGGTAATGTTTAATCAGTGTGAGCTAGTCTTTGGATTGATACTTCTGTTATCTGACTTTATGTTGACACATTGAGAGTATTTTATTGTCTCATGAAAAATGCTGCTTTCATGTTTTCAGGTATATGGTTATGGTGGAGTTAGTATGGTAGTTGAGGTCTCGACAGACAAGATAAATCGTTCTGTGGCAGCTGTTAGAGAAGTAGTGAAGGACTATGGAGGAAAGATGGCAGATCCAGGATCTGTAATGTTCAAGTTCAGACGTGTCCGTGTTGTAAATGTAAAGGTCACCAATGTTGACAAAGATCATCTCCTTGCCATTGCTTTAGATGCCGGTGCTGAGGATGTAATTGAACCTCCACTTTATGAAGATGATACTGAAGAAGAAAGGTCGGAAAGGTAAGAATGAGTATTAGAGTTGACAAGTCAAAAAGTTAGCTTAGACAGCTGTATGTCTTATGAGTTGTATTATACATCTAAAGGCCAATGTCTCTTGCGTATATTTCTCACTTTGCTTGCAGTCTGGCCATGGTAGATTCTTCTACTCAGTTTTTGACTTTTACTTATTTGCTTTATATCTGATTGCAGTGATAGAGTATATATAGAAAATTATATCGGTGATATAATATGCATTATCTTTGTATATTTTGTCCACGTAATAAACTATGCAACTCTAGCTCTACAAAGTTCTAATGCTTGGTTTTTATTTTCCCCTCCTGGAAGCTATTATAAAATTGTAAGTGCATCTGAGAACTACGCAGAGATTCTATCAAAACTACGTGAGGATGGGATGAAATTTGAGCCTGATAATGGTTCCGAGCTGCTTCCAATGACCACCATAGAGGTGTGTCTCTTTTGCAGAAATATTTTCATTGTAACTTTATTTTGTCCTTACGATTAAAGGTAAATAATTAGCTTTAGTTTTTCCTACTCTGAGGCCATTTTTAGAGAATATGATTTCAGTCCATATCTTAAATATTTTGTTTGGCAAATACTTCAGTTTGTACAAGACAACACTGCAATCATGATAATAGATGCCTCATCCTGTCATGTTGGATCACCCCACGCCACTCTGGGGCATTCAATGATAATGAACGATATTAATCATTACAGTACTTGTAGACATTTTATAGCTATTCTGAACCTTGTGATTTTTCAGCTAAGCCTGAAACTCTAATTTCACTGCTCTACGTGGAGCATAATTCCCACTGGAAATAAGGGGTGAGTTTGGGAGGGGGGTGGTGTTTGGGATCACACACCCCATTATGCTTCGATTCCTAGAATTATTTTTCTTTTTCATCGTTTCATTGTGTTTGCTTGTTTGTTTGTAATGACTGTTGTTTTAAATGTCTCCTACAAAAAAAAGGTAATGACTGCAATAAGTTGTTGGGTTTTAGGTAGATGATGAGGCTATGGAATTAAACAAGGAGCTTATGAGCAAATTACTTGAACTTGACGATGTTGATGCCGTTTATACAGACCAGCAATGATAAAATGTATCTCTGGTTGTCATCTTAACAATTGAATTCGGGTTTTGGTGCTGGTGGAAAGTATTAGGTACATCCAATTCGAGTACGAGTGCAACATTTAACTGGTCTTTGTTACTCGATAAAGTATGATGCCCAATACTTCACTGGTTGGGAGGCAGGGCCATTGATACCTTGTTGCTTATATTTCCATTTCACAAAAGAGAGAATTTCAGTCACAGCTCGGTTATTATATCTGGAAGAACAGTGAATACTGAGATCTTTCTTTCTGAAGGACAGGTCATAAATTTCTTTTTTGCCCCAGTAGATGTATAATGATTAGTTTTTGATATATCCAGAATATATCTTCTTTAGCAATCATTTACTATATATTGCCTGCGTCCTCCTCCTTAGAAATCCCTTTTATCATTCCCCGCCGAAGGTGAGGGTGCAATTTCTTAGCTTGTGCAGTAATGAGTAACATTAGATCAAGGAACCTTTGGTATGTTTCATTCATGGACATGCTACCGTAGCTCAGTGTTTCATAAACTGGCAACATTGCATATATATATATAGGCCATAATATATTTTTTTCATGAACAAACTAATATGTACATGATCGAACTACTTTGCCCAAGTAATTGAAGCCCCGATCTCCGGCATCTCGTTTCAATTATTGTTACTAGTACTATTATTAATATTATTCACACACCATCATAATTAACCACTATTATAAACATTATAAGTTGGAGAGCATCGACTTTGTGTACATCATCTTGTATATCAATCCATGAGCCACAGTCAACCATGGAAAGCACGGCAATTTTCTCAGGATGGATGAAAACAACGAAGTTCAGTGTTTGGGAACCCAGCAACCGTGCAAGCCGTATGGGAGACCATATGGGAACTTGGCTCTGGCAATCTCTTTGAAGGTGGATCCATCTAACAACAACGCATACCCCCCTCCATTTTTCTGACTAATCATGGAGATTACGACGCCTGCGAGCATATACAAATTTATACATAACAACGTTAAAAGACTAAAGAAATAGTTGGCGATATAACAAGAAGCTGGCGACGTGCCAGCAACGTTGTAAGATGGAGTAGTTACCGTCATCTTCCTCTGTTGCACCTGGCCTAGGCACAAAGAATGGCTCCGACGGCACAGCACCCTCCTCGTACCAATTCTTCGCCCTCTTATTTACTAAATCAATCTGCCACAAATTTCAAATTACTCTTAATTTAACCTACATACATTTACATATGCAAATATATATTTAAGTGCACACGGGAAGATCAGAAGGGGACTGTGCAAACTTTGATTGACGTACCTTGGTGAGAGCGTTGGGGAAATTGCATGGGCGTTGGGCCCCGCATGCATAAGCATATCTGTATTTTAGGCCCAGAAATTTTGGGTTGATGCTGCACATGTCGATGCCTCTCCCATGTTCATTTGGGTCCACTGCTGCCTCTAACTTTCCATATGGACTCCCATTCAACGGTATAATGAACCGTCCAACCCTTTGATCATGTATTCATCAAACACTCGCATAAACTTATTAATTGTAAGATTTTTATTTTTTTTAAATCAACCAAGATACAGTTTTTACAGGCCTGGTATAAATGGACGGTCATGATCTTCTTTCACAACATATATATATATATATATATAGGGCAAAATTTAACGTGCGTATAATATGTTGTTGTTCAGCTAATTACTAATTTTTTATTCTCGTCCTTGTTTATAGTTTTTTTAAAATTATTTTTTAAATCGATGCTCGATCCCATGAGAATATGTTGGGAAAAATGAAGAGAATGATGGGTTAATTAAGCAAATAATTGAAGAGAATTATAAGTATCTATAAGAAAAATAAAAATGGACAGTATCTTCTCATGATCAGATATATATTATAAGTAGAATCTTGTATATTCGATATACGTACCTAGCATCTGGCAGCACATCTTTCCCGTCGAATGATCGGAGATTTTGCAGCTTGAGCTTCTCCAAAATCGTCGTGTCGGCATTGTGTTCGCAACAATCTGCCATAATGGCTGTCACTCTCCCGTCTTCATCCACCTCTTCGTAGGCATTAATGAAGTGGAAGGTCACAAATAATGGAACTTCCACGCTGGCCACCTTCAAAATCACATGCCCATGTATATTTTAAATCATCACATGTATATATACATATATGTGTATATATATATATGTAAATATATTTATCATATTGTATTTTTTATTAGCTTTAATTACAATGGATCGAAGAGAGCGGTAGACTTACAATTTTGCCGCTAGCTTTACACATGACATGCACAAACGCCTTAGAATCAGGGTGCCATTCAAACTTGTATAGAGGTGTGGGCTCAGCCTTGAGCAAATTCTGGGCACAATACCTCAATGGCATCTCAGGCACGACAATATAGTGCTCAGTCACCGGGAAAGAGTGGACCCACCCAGGAGCCGGGCCGTGCCGGCAATTTACCCGTCCGATCACCTTCCTCTCATTCGTTCCCGGCTTCATACTCACCACCAAGTATCCTGGATTCACCAAATCTGGCAACAAAGTCAAGAACTCTTTATCCGTCACAATAGGATGCGCCGAGTGTATTAAACCACCCAACGTGTCACTATACTCAAATTTCCCTAACGTGTCCAATGTGTTCGGGTCGATCACTATTGAGCCTTTCTGTGTTTCTGTTAAGCAAACCACACGCCCGTCACCGAGTTTGACCACCCCAGTATTAGCATTATCGGTCAGTGATGCACCGGAGAACAAGTTCGCGAGCTCGCCAACATATGCTAGGAAATTATCAGACTTAGGGACCTCAGAAAATTCACGGTAACATAGTTTCTTGTTCTTTTTTGCTGCCTTGTATGCCTCCGATTCAATTTGCCGGTGGCCGGCGATTAATCGACCGTTCTCAAAGTGAAGCTTGACTAGGGTGGCGTAGCCATCAAAGAGGTGGCGGAAGTCGTAGTTCCCGATGCGCCACAAGCCTGGACCATTTCTCAGGTACGTTCCACTCTGCATGTGATGAATGGATCGAGAATCATATATAATTATCATGAATTAATTAATTACTATTGTCTGGTATACTAATATATATTAATATTATTGTTTTTGTATCAACCAGTGTGGATTTTCCCCCACTACCGATCTATTTACACGTCATCGTTGGATCTATCTCCAGTACGTACTAATATAGGAAGAGATCAAAGGAAAAAGAGAAGGGGACAACGAGAATAATAGATAGTTCTCTCTTTTTGGATGATTATATGTCACCATCAAATGAATTGGGTCAGTATATACGTATATCAGTGATCACTCTCCTCTTTCTGACGTTATGTGATTAAGGTATTATACGCCATATATATATATATATATATATAATCAAGTAATATGACATGAGTAGCTAAATAAACAGCCTTTTGAGGACAGACCTAACTTACTCCACTGTCTTTAATTATTTTATTTGTGTAAATGCTAGCAAATCAAATTTTATAAAAATAAATTTATAAATAGGCATAATTTCATATCATTAAAATTATTTTTATTATATAATAAATTATATCATATCAAATAATTTATAAATGTATTTTTATCCATTATTTTTTATAATTATAGCACATTTTTAGATATATGGCGTAGATCAACGGAAACCCGGCCCACCTCCAAAGAGTTTTCTTTTCTCTATTTTTTTTTTCCTAGCTTCTTGAAAAATGCGCTTTCTTGTATTATGAAAACAAGTACCGTTAGAGCATTAGTAGTGGGTTTAATAAAATTAAATTTTAACTAAAAAATAGTTAAAGTATAAAATAAAGTATAACAATAAGTTCAACAAATAAACAGTAAATTTAACCATCAACTATATGACTAGCCAAATTTATTAAATGAAAAAGGCTGGTCAAATATTATTTTTGGATTAAAATATTCACTTCCTGCCTCTTTCTTTCCCCGCAAGAAAAAATAGTTGAAGAAAAATCCAATATTCTCTATCTTTCCTCTCCCTCACTTTGAACTTTAAAATACTTCAATGAGATTCATATTAATGAACTGCTGCTTGTTTTTATAATTCACTAGACCACACGTTGATGATATTATTTTCAATTTTTTCAGCGGCATATAACTCACTACATCTCAACCTACTTTGCACACAAATTTTTAGCTTATATGTTTACTAAGATTGATTACGAACAAGTACCATAAATTTTAATGCAATAATAAATTTTAATGCAACCATAATATTTAATATAATCATATTCAAATTACAATTAGAATTAAAATAATAAAAAATTCAAGATCAATATTTTAATATAATAGTGAAAAATTTGTTGAACCTATTATTTTGTGTTATAAAAAGAGACTAGTTAAAATTTATAAAAGTAAATTTCAAATAAATAAGTCCATATGAGCCATTTGTTAAAAAAATTGAATTTCATTAAAAAAATTAATTTTCTTTTTACACTTTTCAACATGTAGTCTATAAAAGTTTCGACTTATATATTTGAGATTTGTACATATTATTTATCTTATAGAAATTGAGATTCTACACGTAATTAAAATCAGCATATATAGAAAAGGATCGATCGATTAGAAACAAAATTAAATATGAATCTACATGAGACGTACGCTTTCATAATTATTTGTTTCAAACGCCACGTTTGGCCTACAAATTAAAATTAATTTCACCATGTTTGGATTGAAGGAAAATCTGGGTCGAAAGAAAAGTTAGTAAACAAATTAAGCAACAATGATACGTATTTAGAAGACACAATTGTAGTTATCAAAAAAAAAAAAAAAAACAAAGAAAAAAAAAAAGAAGAAAAGAAGAAGAAGAAGAAGAAGACACAATTGTAGTGTTGTAAGACAGATCACTAGTGCCACGAACACCACGTTAGGAAAATATGTATATATCCAGCGACATAACGTTTGTTTGTTCTATTTCAATATCCTACGATAAGCACGCACTTGATGAGAATAATTATGATTATAAAGAAACTAATAATTATCATTCACATACCAGCCACAACGGTATTTCTCCTTCTACAATCAGCTCTCCCTCCCATCTCTCCTGCCTCACACTGGTCCATGCAACGTGATTCATTCGGTTTCCCGCACTTTCTTTTTCCCATGACGGAGCAACTGTCGGCAACGGAGTTGTTTGGGTTGCAACATGGGTAACTGTCAAGTCCCGAACATTGCACTTCCTAGTAACGTTAACGTTGCTACTCCTAAAAGGAAACCCTTCGTTTATACTACCGGGATTATCCGAGACTGCCACTATGGCTGTCGAAATGAAGTTTCTGATGGGAGAAAAGCTCATGGAAGCCATGAAAAGAGAATCTGGTTAAGGGTTTTTAGTGTGTGAATCCAGGACAAGTTAAAAGAACCAGCTAGAGGCCGGGTTTTATAGCATACGAAGGATGTATGGAAGACTCTTATAACAATTAGGAACTATGCTGAAACGTTGGAATCTGGATTGGTAGAATTCTTTTCCACTAGAGGACAAAGCTTACGTTATCACAGTCGAAAGAAGATTCAGGACTGTGCTGCGCACAGGGAGTTATTCTACTACTAGTACTCTATCTCAAATAACTGACAAATTTTTAGGGCCAAAGTTGGTCGCGAAAAACAATGAGCCGGATCTGGTCAATTGTAAGTTTAGCATTTAAACTGTTTGTGATGCGCGCGGCCAGGAATAGGGTCAGCCTGATTTCTGTTGTTTCTTTCGCATGATCAGTAATTTGAATCAATCGGTTTCAAACAGAATTATGCTTTAGAAAATCTCAACTTGCTAATTAATTTTATATGTGAAATTTGACTGTAGGTGTATATATATATATATATATATATGAAAATGCTTGTGTGCCTCTCCCATGCCCCCTCAAAATTACTGCTAATCACAATTTTTATTTTTTATTTTTTTTAACTTAATGATTAAGAAAATGATTATAAATATATTGATATATTTTTTTATTTTTAAAAAATGTTTAAATATATTAAAAAATATGAAAAAAAAAGAAAAAAAAAATATACATGCGGTTAAAATGAGTGGTGCCCTCTAAGTAGCATAATAGCACCACTCATATATATATATATATATATAATCGTCGTGCGAACAGCAGTTTGATGTAAATAATACATGGCAGGCGGCCACAGAAATTGGGTTATACCAAGTAAACGTTGAGGATATTATAGCGGCCAGCTAAAACATCTTGTACGTGAAAAGTGATTATAAGAATATATATATATATATATATATAGATATATTAGACCTTCTGGACTCCAATTGTTGATCAGGACTTTAGACGAGGGTCTGTCGCTATTTAGGCTTGGCTTAATTATTTCTTATACCATTAATATTATGTATGCATGTATGCCTGTAATTTCCAAAGATCGATGCATCTTGCATGCGGTTTATTATATATTTTTCATATGTTCTAGGTGCTTACGTACGTTGATAAATGATTGAGCTCATTGTCGATAAGAAATTGATCTTTTACTCTTCGATTGACTAGCTTGTTCTATGAATTAGGTTATGCAACAATATGCAACAGCATATATCGTCATCAACTGCCGCAACAAATTTGAAGATATAAACCAGCTAGCACGTACAATTCACACTTTTCTTTTTCTTTTTCTTTTTTTGACATATAAAGCATAAAGGATCAGAAGCATATATGTATCTTGAGTCGCCTTGCTCCCAAGTTGTCGAAATTTAACAATTGGATTACTGAGGTGTCAGGCCGGTGATGATCATCAACCTGCAGGCAAGCAATAATCTGAAAAAGAAAATAAAAATGAAATTATAATTTAGAAAAAAAGACAAATTGGGAATAGGGTTTCGAACTCAAGACTTCCATTTCCGTATTTCAAAGGTTATGCCAATCAGACCACAATTCTTTAGTTAAGATTCAAGAATATGATCATGATGATAAGATCGAGAGTTCTACTAGGTACGAGTACTTGGCCGTCCAAAGTGGAGCTGGACAAAACAGGTGCCCTTGTTGGGGTTTTTATTTTAAATAAAAAATAAAATAAAAAAATTCCTGGGCAGAGTACCTGTTAGACTTGTTGGGAATTTTCAATTCCAAAACAAATAATGATGTTTTCCATGAAGAATACAAGCATTTGTCATTATTCGAATCTAATTCTCCCACTCAGTTTCATGCTCCATATATGCTCCAATATACCCCTTTCGGAAAAGTGGGAGCCACAAAGTGCAACCGTATCAAATTTTTATTATAATTTCTGGACCTTTAAGGTCACTAACACGTATGATCCAGGTCCATATGTTTGCCACCTATTCTCCCTAGCTTCAGCTTCATGTAAATAATCGATATATTTAATTCCTGCAGGCGCCTAAACGTATGACATAAAAAATAAATAAATTATATATAGTATACCCCATACAATATATATATATATATTATATATCCTCTGTAAACATAAATGTTATATAATAATTGCCTTGATCGCTATATCGGTAGAAAGAAAAGCCTTGCATATGGTTTAAATTCAAGTTATATATATATATATATATTACTATATATACTGCTATATATGATTATTTTTAATATAATTACGTACGTACAATGATAATTTCCCAGAAGAAGATCAATATATATAATTTTGCTGAATTTAGTAGCGGATTATATCGATCATGAGCTCCACGTACATATATATACGTACCCATCGTCATGCTAACGACTATCAATATATTAATACATATATATATATATATATATATATATATATAAGAACCATGCATCTCATGATCTAATGATCCTCAATGGATCGATCGGAGTGTTTAAAATCAGTAACCTAGCTAGCTAGCTACGAAAATGTTAAAAATGGATTTCTATACGTAGCTAGCTAGCTATATCGTAAAACAGTACTATGCTTTTGCTTTTATTAATCAATGAGACTTAATTCATGTATTAGACGGGTGCAGTCTTTTCCATCCCGATCGTAGGTTGAACCAAGATGTCTCTTTTCTTGGTGGAGATCACGATCTAGACCAATCACCGGTTTATCATTTTTCGTATTTTGACCTATCTGGTCTAGCTACTAAATCGTTTGTGACAATATTGGGAAGATGATGATCAGTGACTGAAGATCCAAATCCCACTTTGGTAATGATTAAAAATTTTGCACCGATCTTCTTGCCTAATCATCAAGTGCGCGCCTTTCATTAAATTTTCAAGTTCTGTTCACAATTGGTGAATACACACACACACACACAATGTGTATATATATGTATCATGTAAAGCTTGATCTTTTGCATTGAGAAATCAAGACCCTTATAATTGCTAATAATGTCTATTCATGTCCTTGTTGATTCCCACAAAACTCAATCAAGGAGTACTATATACTGTCAAAACTGTTAGAGGTTGTGGCAGACAAAAACATGAGGGTTTCCCCCACAACGATCAACTCTTTAATTTAGTGACAATTAATTAAACTATAATTAATTAGTGGAGGCTCCAAACTCAAAGTAATATGGTTCAAATGTGGGCCGGTGCTGATGCCCACTTACTTATAAGTCTCACTACATATTATATTATATATATATATTCATAATTTGCGTAAATTAGTACGTAGTACTAGTACTCTTGAGGTCATTGCTGATTTGATTTAGCTTGGATTATTAAGACTTGGATTTGTCGTGTTCTTTGCAACCTATCTAATTTAGTTCAATAAAACAGCTCTTTCCACTAATTAATTCATAATTAATTAAGTGGAAAGAGAATCCAAATTCTAAGACACGAACAAGAATATTATTGACTATATATATATATATATATATAAATGGTTTTGGACAACTTCTAACGTCTATATGCTATCATGGATCATGAGCAGCGAGTGCAAGAAGGATCCTTCATTATCTTTCTTAAACGCTTTCAAGTATTTTTCTTATATATTGACATTTTATATATGGGGCTTGATAACGACAATAATTCTCGAGTGTTATTAGTTAGTGCGCGCCGTACTTGGCCATTAATTAATTGACCTGTGGCGACCAGAATTTATAATGTGAAGATGATGTTGTTTAGTATGTGACCAGAATTTCATGAAGGCACTTTTTATCTAATCCCAAAATTTGGGGCCAAGAGATAAGTTTTAAAACAAGTAATACGCCATATACAACACACTCTCATTTTATTTTTATCTTATTAAATAAGATGTGTCACATTCATCATTATTAGATACTAATAAATCATTCAATAAATGAGTATTCAATGATAATAAATATGTCACATCTTATTTAGTGGGATGATATGTAGTGTGGTGTATAGAAATTTCCTTTTAAAATTGATTAGTTAACATTAATTTTTAATTAATTGAAGAGGGTCTTATAAACTCAATATAGCATATATATATATATCAATTAGTTTTCTCTTATTGATTTTTAATTAATTGAAGTGGGTCTAATTTGCATCCACATACTAATTTGATTTTGGTAATTTGACTAAGAAGCCACGTACCTAATTAATTAATTGCCTCTCCCAATACCGACTTGAAATTTTGCAATACGAATTTCTCTAGCAATTCTGGGGGCCAAAAGAACGTCATCAAATCGTCCTATTGTGATTTACATGTCGTTTTGTCTCATTCATACGAACTACGTACCTCCTCGAGTGGAGACATGATGCATGAATATAGAAAAACTAGGTGATCGCGCGATCGAAAGAATTTTAATTATCATGCATATATATATATATATAGCCCTCCAAAAAATAACATTAATTTTATATTTGAGTTTTAATTTTCTATTTTTTCCCGGTCGAGGAACGTTTGAGTTAGGTTTATTAATTCGTAATTTATAAGAATGAAAAATAGAAGAAAAAAATAAACCAGAGCGTTCAAGGCCGGTTACCTCATCATGCAGGTACGTACGTGGCTGCCATCGACCAAAGATCTATTGGCTAAGAATTATTACCAGCTAAATTATTCATAAGATATCAAATTTTATATAGAAATTTTACACCGCATACCTCGATATAAACAATATGTAATTTGTTATTTTTGTTTTACTATCTTAAGGCTTGAATATGTATATATTTATAAAAAAAAAATAAAAAACAAAAATAAAAAATCATATGTTGGTTAGGTTGAAGTGTACGTGTGATGTAAGCCTTGTTGAAGAATAAATCTTATATTATCTGTGGACAAGATCTGGGGTATATTTATAAGGTTATAACAAACTTCTCTCTTTGAACTGGTTTAATTATGAGATGAATTAGACTCATAAATTTCTTTATGATATCAGAGCCTGCCACAGATCGAATGGGAGCCCACCCTACTTGTTGAAAAAGTATATTTTCATTCATATCATAACAGACCTTTAGTACAAAGTATATATCAATGTATAGAGCCCCACTAATCAAGCTAGATCCCCACTAATCAAGCAAATCAAATCTTGGCTATGACTAATTTACGGCTATACAAAAAGACAAGAAAATGAAAGAATCACCAAGACTGATTACACATATCTCGGTCCTCCATTTCAGCACTCCCTCTCAAGTTGGTGCATTGATGTCGCACATGTCCAACTTGTCCACAAAATGAGAGAATATTCGATTTGAAACTGCTTTGGTGAGAATATCGACTAACTGATATTCAGATCGAATTTTTTTCAACTCCACAATCTTCTCATCCAACTTCTCTTTAATGAAGAATCTGTCCACCTCCACGTGTTTTGTGCGATCATGTTGAACTAGATTATGAGCAATGTCACATGCTGCTTTACTGTCACAATATAGTTGGATCGGTTGTGTTGGTGAATAGCCCAAATCTGTTAGGAGGAGTCGTAGCCATAGTGCTTCACAAATTTCAAGTGACATTCCTCTAAACTTTAACTTCAGCACTTGAATGTGCAACAACGTTCTGTTTTTTGCTTCTCCACGTAATAGGATTTCCTCCAACAAATGTGAAATATCCTGAAGTGGATCGTCTGTCATCTATTGCTCCAGCCCAATCAGCATTAGTATATGCATCTATACTTTAATAATCTACATTTTTTGTGAATAAAATTCCCTTTCTAGGAGTGGCCTTTAAATATTTCAAGATTTTTGTCACTGCATCCATATGTTATTCTCCAGGATTGTGCATGAATTGGCTAACAATACTTAATGCATAGGCGAGATCAGACCTAGTATGTACTAGGTACATCAACCTTCCTACCAATCTCTGGTATCTTCCTATATCAACAGGTACTTGATTAGGCTCAAAGCTTAACTTCAAGCCTTCTTCCAGAAGTGTATCGACAGGTTGGCATGCTGACATGCCAGTTTCTTGTAGTAAGTCTAAAGTGTATTTTCTCTGTGAGAGGAAAATACCTTTATCAGATCAGGATAGTTTGATGCCAAGAAAATATTTTAAGGGGCCAAGGTCTTTCATTTCAAACTCATTGGACAAGTAATTCTGCAAGTTATTCTTTTCCTCAAGATCATTTCCTGTGACCACCATGTCATTTACATAGACAATGAGTGCAGTGATCTTATTCTACCGCTTCTTCAGGAGTAAAGTGTGGTCTGAGTTACTCTGATGGTAGCCAAAGGTTCTCATAGACTTTGTGAACCTTCCAAACCATGCTGTAGGAGATTGTTTTAGCCTATATAGAGATTTATTCAATCTGCACACCTTTTGACTGTGTATATATGGCATCATGCATCCTGGTGGAAGGTCCATGTATACTTCTTCAAACAACTCACCATGTAGAAATATATTTTTTACATCAAATTGTTGTAGTGGCTAGTCCAAGTTCGCAGCTAGAGATAACAAGACACGAACTGTGTTGATCTTAGTTATGAGTGCAAAGGTTTCTATATAATCAATTCCATATGTCTAGGTGTATCCCTTTGCCACGAGTCTTGCCTTGAAACTTTCGATTGTACCATCTACTTTGTGTTTCACATTAAAAATCCACTGACACCCAACAGTTTTCTTCCCTGGCGAGCAATCAACAAGCTCACAATTTTCATTTTTCAGCAAGGATTCTATCCATTCATTCATAGCTGCTTTCCATCTTAGATCAATTAAGTTTCCTGCACACTGTTAGGAATAGATACAGTAGATAATTGATGGACAAATGACTAATTTGATTTCGACAACCGATGGTTAGACACATAAGAACTCATAGGGTATTTAACTTTACTAGAGAGTTCGGGTTAATATATGGTTTTAGGAATACCTATGGTTTGACGTTGTGGCAATTGTTTTCTCATGGGTTTGGCTACCATGACAGGCGATGGGTGTGGTGATGCTTCAGTTTTTTGGGGTGTGAAAGCTTCAGATGGCGGTACTTCAGTTGAGTGTGTATCAGTGTCCTCACTAGGATTAAAGGTGGTGGCTATATCTTGGTGAATGTAAACCTCATCTCCATCATAGTCTAAAGTCTGAACTTCCTTCAGATGCTCCCCCTGAAGATTAGGCTCAAAGAAAAAATACATGGATGTTTCATGGAACACCACATCAAAGGTAACAAACATGCGGTGTGTAGGAGGATGATAGCAGCGGTAGCCCTTTTGATGTAGAGCATATCCAAGAAACACACATCATAGTGTGCTCGAGGTTGCAACTTGGTGCGCTAATGTGTGTGCAAATGGACGAAAGCAACACATCTGGAGACATAGGGAGGTAAGTTTGGGAGAGATGAAGCAACACCAGCTTCAAAAAGAGCCTATGATGGAGTGCGAAAGTCAATGGTACTGGATGGTACCCGATTAATTAAATATGTTGCAGATATCAGAGTTTATCCCCAGTAAGATAATGGCATATGAGCCTCTATTAATGAAACACAAACAACTTCCAATAACTAACGGTTTTTTCGCTCAGCTACCCCATTTTGTTGGGGTGTGTGTGGACATGTGGTTTGATGGATAATACCTTGTGACTTCAAAAACTGTTGCAAGTCAAAACTCATATATTCCCCGCCATTATCCTTGTGAAGAACTCAAGGTTGAGCAACGTACTATGTGCTTATCATTTTATGAAACTTTTGAAACAGAAAGTTCACTTCACTTTTGCTCTTCATTACATATACCTATGTTGATCTTGTACAATCATCAATAAAAGTAACGAACCATCGCGATCCACTCAACGTGGGAACATGTGATGAACCCAAAACATCCGAGTGTATAACCATAAAAGGAACTGTACTTCTATGCAAACTTAACGGGAATGAAGCACGATAACTCTTTGTAAGTTCACATACATTACACTGAAAAATAGAGGTACTACATCTTGCAAATAAAAGAGGAAATAATTTTTTTAAATAACCAAATGAGGTATGTCCCAAGTGTCGATGCCAGAGCATGATTTTTGAGTTGTCCTTTTCCCCCTGAGAACTATCTGTGGACAATACTTGATGCAATTTATTCGAATTGTTTAGCACCAAGTCAAGGTAATACAGCTTCCCACGTTCAATACCATACCCAATCATTTGCTTGGTTTGGATGTCCTTAAACACACAAAAATCAGGCTAAAAAATAACAACATAAGATAGGGTAGTGGTTATTTGTGAGACTGGCAACAAGTTATAGTTCAAAGAAAGAACAACTAAGACAGAATCTAGCTGTAGAGTTTCAGTAAGGGATACGGGTCCTTCCCCAGTAACAGTGGTGGAAGCACCATTGGCAGTGGAAACAATTTTTGTGAGAAATTATGAAGTGATGAGACTTGTCGAGAATCAAAAATCATATGATCAGTAGCCCCCAAATCAATTATCCATGTACTATTAGAAACAGGTATAGAGATATTACCAGTCAGAGTTATAGTTGCGACACGTGTGAAAGTTGTACCAGCATCATTCTCCTCTTTGGTTTCAACAACAGCAGTAGTGGAGTTGGATTTTCGTGAATTCTTCTTGCGAGAATCACGGTTATAATCCCACCAGTCTGGATACTCGACAAGTTCAAAACACCTACTTTTGGTACGGCCAGTTTAATCACAACGAGTGCATTTGTAAGAATTTTTATCTGCACCATTTTTTTGGGGACAAGTTTAAGGAAGCCGATTGTGTGCCACCATAGCTGAGGCTTCAAGATCTTCAGAGTCGGCATTCATCATTGTGCAACGCTTCAGAGTGGGCATTCATCTTTGTGCAACGGACAGCTTCACGATGGATCAAAGCATAACACTCCTCAAGTTCAAGAATAGGATCCCTTCGCAAAATTTCACCACAAATTTGTTCAAAGTCGCCATCTAATCCGACAAGGAAAATGTGCACCTATTGTAATAGCCCACTAGAAATTTAATTATAAAATTTCTATTAGTTTTAGGAACCTCGTGAAGACCCCATAAGTTTCACGAATCCATTAATCGTATAGATTTTAGTCTAACTACATAGTTAGTGTTATTATTTACTATGGTATCCGAAATGTGTTTTAGATTATTGGAAATAGTTAGAAGTGTCAAAATGTATTATGGTTTGTGCCATTAGACTCGGAGGGTTATTTAAGGTCTTATGGCACAATAACACTTTTTCATATTTTCGAACGAAACGTCTGTTCAAAACTGTAGATATTATTGGATTAAAAATATCTTGAACTAATTTTTGTAGATATTATTGGATAAAAATATTTTAAACTAATTTTTGTGGATATTATTGGATAAAAATATTTTAAGCTAATTTCGTGGATATTATTGGGTAAGAGAGTCCTACACTTAACTCTCATTTCGGGTAAGAGAGTCCCACACTTAACTCTCACTTCGGGTAAGAGAGTCCTACACTTAACTCTCACTTCAGCCTCATCTCTTCCATATCTCATCCATAAGTATCTACAGCCACTCCTCTCCATGAAATTATCTTCATTTACATTTTCTATTAAAAGAATATCAAACACTCTCTCTCGGACAGCTTTTAGGAGTTTTTTTGCACGCCCATTTCGAAACTTTTGTAAGTGTTTTATCATAAAATCTCCTTCATATAAGTTATTTTTTTTTTTTAGTTTAGTTTACGTGGATATCTTATTTGTCCCATTTGAAGATCATTTGGTCAGTCAAATATTATGTAAACTATAGAAATATCATTTTGGGAGATAAACTGGAGAATATGTTATAGTTTGGAGTTTTTGACCAAGCTAATGGATAGATATGGGTCCGAAATTTTTATGGAGTATTGTTAACATGTTTATATGACTATTGGTTGAGTATTTTTGCATGATTAAATGTTTTGATGAAAAATTTTTTTAGATTTAAAAACTTAGAAACTGAAAGAGGAAAAACAGTTTCTGTTTTGAGAAAGTTTAACTCTTTGATGGTCTAAACCTATTCCAATGACTTTGATAATTTTATTGGAGGATCCTAAGCATCTTATATACATGTTATATTATTATTTTGAAGATATTTGATGTTAGTTTCAAAGATATGAAATTTTATGCAAAGAGATATTTAGATAAGACAAAGTGTGGATGTTCTTGGCTAAATTTATGTTTTGGTTAATTTTTAATCATGTGATCTTGAATTAGAAGTTTATATATATTTTATGACATCTTTTTAAACCATGTAATGGTTTGGTTTGAAGATCACATATTTATAAGTCATAGATCAAAAGGTTGATCAAAACAAGTTGGAAACAAAAATCAATAGAAATAGCATATGGGAATTTCGGCCCTATGGAGTCTTAATAGTTATGATTAGTTTTAAATTCTTCTAAATTGATATTTGAGTTGAGAATAAAATTTACATGAAACATGTAAATTTTGGTGACTTTTGGAATTAGTATGCAAAATCCTAAAGTTATGGGTAAAACGGTCATTTTTCTACATGTAGAAAGTAAAATAGAAATTTTACTCTTTAAGTTAGTATTTTTCATATTTCAAATTATTAGTGATTTAGTGCTAACTTTTAAAATCACTAATTACAGTTTATCATGATCACACTTAAAGTTTTATAATAAACGCAGAGATCGAAGTAAGTTAGCTTTTAACTTACTAACAGTCTACTATATATGTGTGCTAAGTAAAAGAACTACAGTGTATATATATGTATGTTATCATATATGTCATGCCATGCCAAGTTATCACATAATTATCTGTTAGATAGAATTTATTCTATCATCAGTGTTTATCTGTTACATAATATATTCTGTTATGTATTGCTATACATTACAAATACGCCATGTTAAGTATGTCATCTATTACATGTATGTCAAGTCATGTAATATTTATTGTTGTAAGTATATCATATTAAATATGTTGTCTATTATATGTCATGTTACGAAATGTTTCTATCTCAAGTTAGTCATGTCTTTCAAGTTATGTTCAAGTCACGTTATGTTACGTCAGGGCTTCAGTCCTTTCGTATTCCAGTTATGTTTCATCTTGAGTTACATTCAGTTTCATGGGGTTCATAACAACTGTGGCACACGAAATATGGGGTCACAGCAATTGTGACACGTGGAATACATGGGGCCACAACAATTGTGAAGTATGTATTTAACTGTATTGTGATACGTAGAATACATGAGGCCACAACAACTGTGGAGTATGTATTTAACTGCATTATGACGTGTAGAATACATGGGGCCACAACAACTATGGAGTATGTATTTACACATAGAATACATAGGGTCACAACAACTATGGAGTATGTATTTTTCATGTTAAGTCAAGTTTCAGATCAAGTTCATGTCAAGTCAAGTTCAGTTCACGTTTCAATTTAAGTTATGTCAATTATGTTATATTGTACGTCAAGTTATGCTTCAATTGCTTATGAATTTGATTATGCATTCATGTTTTTACTGTCATCCATGCATCATTAGCCTGTGTGAAAATTTGTTTTGTTAATTTACTGAGATTTGTAATCAAATCTCACTGAAGGAGGATTAGGAGCTGACCAACTAAATACAGTCGATTGAACAACGGTGCGTTGTTAATGTTAATATAATAGTTAAATTACTACTTGTACGATGGAGTTGCATCTCCAGTACTTTTTGGATCATAACTATTTTGGATTAGTGCTGTGATCTTAGTTATTCAATGGATCTTTATATATGAAGTATGTTTTAAGTATTTGGGATATTTTCAATTTGGTGCATAGTATTGCTAAAAAAAAAAATTTATCCGCTGCGAATGTTGCATAATGTTAGATACATGTTAGGAATATTGCATCTTATATGTCATGAACGGAGGCATGTAACCTTGTGTTGCATGTCTCGACGCTTCAAATGTCCGTCCGATCCCAAACGGAATTTGGGGGTATCACACCTATTGACGTTGCACTGATTTTCGATAAGTTTCAACATCTTTAGAATTCTCTATGAACACGTTATCATGGTAATCCAATTCACCAAAAATTTCAGTTAATTCTCTATAATAAACAGAGATTATTCTACCCTTTTGTTTGGTAGAGAAGTCTTTTTTATTCAAGGCATATACTTACAAGTCATTCGATCCATCATAGAAAGCCTTAGATAGAGCTGCCTAAATATCACGAGCCGTAGGCAAGCGAAGGTAACGTTTTATAATGTCTGGGGTCATAGGCATCAATAGCCATCTCTTAACTTTTTGATTATCCGCGTACCACTTTTCATACCCAGCATTCTCCTTTATAGGAATGGGTGAGGTGCCATGGATATAGGAGAGTTTCTCCTTTTTAGCAATATGCATCTCAATAATTTGAGACCATAGGTCATAATTCATTTTATTGAGGATGATTCCTCAATTGAAAGAGGAACTTTCAAATTGGTGCACGATTGCTCATGGTGTGGTTTGTTCGATCATGGGGTTAGGTGTTTGAGAGGTGGGTCAAGGATGAAGAAGAAAAATTAGAGTATTCCAGGATTTGTCGTGGCTCTGATACCATGTTGAAAAAGTATATTTTCATTTATATCATAACAGACCTTTGGTACAAAGTATATATCAACGTATAGAGCCCCACTAATCAAGCTAATCAAATCTTGGCTATGACTAATTTACAGCTATACAAAAAGACCAGAATAGGAAAGAATCACCAAGACTAATTACACATATCTCGGTCCTCCATTTTAGCACTACTTATCCTGTAACAAAGATAAAATATATATATATATATATTAGCCTACATATGAGGGATGATATTGAGAAATAAACTTTATATTGCCCGTGAATAAAGTCTTGTACATGTTTATAAAGTTGGAGTAAACATCTCTCTTTAAACCTATTTTATGAAATGAATTAGGCTCATAAATTTTTTCATCAAGCCTTCCTTGTAGCATTTCTCTATTTTATTTTAAAAAAAAAGACATCTCAACGAACCAGCAGTGATCATGCATCTCTTGTATCCCGACAGCAATTTCTGCTCAGCAACTACAACTATGCTTGGCCTTGGGCCAAAAGGCAGAGAGAAAGTACAAGGACATACAATTAGGTGAACATCTTTATATTTTTTTTTGTTTTTTTAAATTTTTGGCAAGATCTATATATCTAATTGGACTTGTACTTCATCAGCGCATAATGTACCATATATGCGGTTATGCCTCTTCTTATTACTAGAATATTGAACACTTATAATAATTGTCATATTTTTACGTACGTACGTAGAATCAATATACTTGTTTAATATATAATTAATTAGTTTCGTGGAGATTATTGGGAAGTGTCGCCATGCAGTTCGTACCATATAATATATTATAATCAGTTTATGCATAAGTAACTACGTACGCCACCCATTTAATTGGTGTTTTTTGCCTAATTATATATACATATATATGAAGCCTCTCCACGCAACTAATTTGTCTATCTTGGGTCGTGATCTGTTTCTTCTTTCGATAAAAATAAACCTATAAATTGATTTAATATGTTAGAATATAAAGTTATTTTTATTATAAAATAGATCTAATGAATTTTATGAAATTACATTAATTTGTAAATTAATTTTGTATAATCACTTTGTATCTATAACAGTTCTCGCCCTTAACAAAGTACATACCTTTAATTTGATTTAGGCAGAGAAAAAAGTGATCACTTTCTCCTGGAGATCGATGTTTAATTTTGAATACCTAGAAAATTAACAAAAATTCAAACATCATATATAATACCAACGAACCAAAAATTCTCAAATATATATATATATATATATATATAAAAATAAAAATAGAAGGCATGCAAGAAATTAAATTTTAGTAATAATAATCAGTAATATATTTCTCCACTTTTTTGGATAAGAAAGAAAAGTGGTTGAATCTGGTTCAGTAATACTCACAGGTTTGAGTTTACGCCATTAAATTTTATCTTAGCCGAAGGAAGCAGCGAGTATAATAATATGTATATTAGATGTATTTTTTTCCACACAAGTTATTCTTTTTAGGAAGAAGCACGGCCAAGTCCATTTAAATAGGGCAGGACATGGGTATTTAAGCGAGGAGGCCCAAAGGATCGAGCGGTGGTTAATTGTTATAACTAATTATAGCCCTAAACAATGTGCAGTTTGTATGTATTTGGGCTTTTTTGGTCTTCAGAGGTGATGGAATGCTTGTGATCGACTAGGCCCAACGGTAATCATTTTCTTTCTAGCTATTATAAGACGAAGGCCTAGCCCATGAAGTATCATTAATAATTGAAGTTTTATTCCCGGCCTCGTAGCCCGCGGCCTCTTTTTACTTCGTTTATCTTAAGAACAAGAAAATAATTGAAATTCACACCCAATTAAACTCTCACAGTGCTTGTAATAAAAATTGATATTTTTAATTATAAAAAAAAAATAATGATAATCTAACAATATTAAAAGTATCCCCTGACACCACACGAATGTTCAGGCCAACAACTAGTACTCGTTGGAAGGACAAGGAAAGCAAAATTTGTCGACCATTATTGTCCGTGTTCATGACTCTCTATGTACATTATTGGAGAACCTACGTAGTACTCCGTTAAAATTACGGTACTCTACCTGATGATCTCCTAACATGTTCGTACTAGCTAGCTAGCTAGTACTCAGTAGCCATGGCTGCATTTTCCTTGGAACCATGCATGCATTGTTTCTGGTTAATTAGTCAAGGGTCCACGTACTTAATAGCACACACATGTGCTAAAATTCTATCTGTCCGGCTACATGTCCGTCAATCTGGGCAAGAGTCAAGACCTAGCTAGTTGTATAGGCCCGTCTCAATATTAGTTTATAGAAATTTTTTCTGACAAATCGTACTACTACTGCCGCATCAATTCACTGTGGTTTTTTTTTGTAATTATTGCTTTCCCATATTATATTCAGCTAGCTTAATTTCATAGTATTTTTTGTCCTTCAGAGATGAAGTTAACACAAACGTACACACCCACAAACAACGACGCAATGCGTGGGTCGTCACCACTGAATGATTGATCAATACCAATATTGGCAAGAGTGAGAGCAGGATCTTTTGTAAGATGAGCTGTCAATATCTAACTGCAATCGACCGGGATATATATATATATATTTTTCATTGGGTGTGAGAGGGATTTTATATCACTCATTACTCGATTGCATGCTACTAGATTGTTACACCAAGGAAACGGATTAACTCTCTTATCATACCACTTTGGCGTGTCGTGTATATGTCAAATTCTATATATATGTAATTAGGTATTCTTCAATGGTAAATAAGAGTTATCGATAAAATTGAAATCTTAATCTTTCTTAAAAAAGTCAATATTTTATACATACTTTGGTTTCAGTTATATATAGTTGAATCTTATTACTAATCTTAAGTAATTCATACATATAATGTGATCGATGCCAAAGAAAGAATGGGAATATCTCATGCAATAACTTTTGATTCTTGAGAGGCCCCGCCTCAATGAAAACCAAGATCAGGTGGCCGATCAATATAGAGTTGAAGAAAAGCTTCTTGCATATTTTCACTCGTAAAATAGTATTACAAATAGTATCTTTTATAGGCGTATGTTATATAAAGTCTAGAATATTCTAGTCTAAAAAAGATACAATTTGTTACAAAAAAGTGCAATACAGAAGATGTATTTACGTAACTATACTGGACGTCTAGTGCTACAATGGTTGTAAGTTGATATTTAGTGCATGAGTACTGTTTTATCCATAACATATAGTCATGAAGCTAACAGCAAATCAACTCGGACCACTAAGGACTTGATAATTAGTAACTCCATCAAAATTTACAGCGTCTTTTATTTTCCCTTACTAAATCCTTACTTATAAACCCATCGTTGGATTGAATTTTGTCATTTTTAATATTCCCAACGACCGATATTACAAAATTGACATGCCTCAATCGTGCCGATCCATTATTATCCTAACTTTTAGGATTTTAGTTTTGGATAATGTTAATTTGGCGTTCAGTTAGGCCTGCTTCATAGGTTAAATGTTATTTTTTAAACTTTTTTTTATCTTTTTTTATATATTTTTAAATATATTTAAAAAATAAAAAAATACACTAATATATTAATATCTAATTTTTTAATCATTAAATAAAAAATAATATTAATAAAAAATTAAAATATATGAAGATTAATTCACGAGGACACTGGCATTTCCCTTACTTTTGTACAAACCTTTTAGAGATCAGAAAGCAAACACGAGTCATGAATGGACTTGCTTGTGTGGGGGAGAGGGTGGGGCAGGCACCTTCGATTTCAAAGTCACGTGAAACTGTCGTTGACGACAAGTCTCAGGCAACCATAGGCTGGCGTCCAACGCCGCAAACTCAAAGTTCGTCCCACTTTTGGCCGTTTTCCGTACTATATAGCGACTCGTTGACAAGATGGACGCGTCAACATCCAACAGCGCAAGTGACTGTTTTGATTTGACACCTACTAACTCCATCATGTACAGGTGGCTCCACCTCGCTGTCCGGCATCTCGCTGTCGGGCATGGACCATCTAGATACCAGTCGATGCTGGGCCTGGGAAAAAAGGTACCCACGATATGTCAGCCGCACAAGTGGGGAAGGTCTGTCTTAAATAATAGAGCTGTTTTTTTCCTTTTAACTTTTTTTGTTACCGTTATATAATGTTAGAAAAAATATATTTATAAGTTAAATATAATAAATAATTTTTAATCATCTAATACTATATTATAAAATAATAATAATTTAGATAATAATAATATTATTAATAATGTTTAAGTACAAATTACAATACTACTAAAACTCGAAAATGCAAAAAAAGAATAATATTTTTTAAAGAAAAAAATGAGCACACCTTATATAGTGAAGTTTTTTATATATTCCCAGGCGTACGCTAGTTTAATTTTTTTTATTTTTTTAAAAAAATTGTGAGAATCGTTTCCACATGTATATATAAAGCGCATCTTGGGGTTCAAAGAAAAGATTTTGGGAATTTTCCATGCCGACGAAAAAATGTTAAATGAGGCTGATCTGTCTCTGGGTTTTGGAGCTCAACAATGTCCCCAGTCCCGATGTGTTCTCATTTTCTGGTCCAAGAATCCAAGGCCCCAATGCACTTCTACGGGTCTTCAAGCCCAATTCGACATCCTACTTACCTCCCCCCCCCCCCCCCCCTCCACCCCGGGGCGGCGGCGAAACAAAAATGGCTAGTTCCTTCGACCATCAGCGAAGATAGGGTTTTGTTCCAGGTGATGGAACATTGGAATCCTTACGTGTTATTTGGCATTTTAAAGAAACACTCGGATTTTACAGCTAATGATGCGTATCAATTATATTGCTAATCAGGGATGCTTTAACGTATACTTTTATCTTTAAGGAAACATTTGGTCCCTCTCTTATTCCGTACCCTGGCATCGTTTCTTTACTTGGACAGGGTTTTTAACATTTCAACGTGACTCAAATACATATATAATGACTTGAAAGTGATCGATGGTAGACTGGCCAATTTAGTACATGGTTCGAAACTACAGTACTGATCGACATGACTTTATGGATCAAAACTTCATTTTCGTCGTAATAGATGTGTCCTTTGAAACTTCTAACATGGTTTTTACCAGGTCGGGTAATAGTGTCAAGTCTTGGAGGGGGACCGATCATCTGGCTCTCAGTTTTCAACTTTTCATGGCCTCTGAAAGAGGCCATGGTAGGGTAGCTACCATTTAAAATGCAGAGAAAGCATGCAGCATTTAAAAGCACTCATAAATGTGACAACAATACCATATTCTATTGTTAACATGACTGCGAATGTATGTAATTAATTATTACTCGGGTTTGAAAATTGAGGAATCGTGAATACGATTCCGAGAGAACCAACCTTATCCATTAATTCATGAATATTTTAACCACGGATCAGAATTAAACCATCCCTAAAAGAAAAATATTACATTCTGATCATCCATTTGAAAGACCTAAAAAACAGAATAATACATTTATTAATTTTTATATAATAGGTTGAAATTCAAAAAATAAAAATAAAAACCGAGGAAATTAAGAGTCAACAGCTTCTTTATTTGGTCAAGCCTCTTTAATTAGCTAGGACCCCCCTTTGAGAAAAAAGGAAAAAAATTGGAATTTTTTATTTTTTTGTGTGTGTAAAGTTCTGCTTGGTAAATAAGATAAAAATTTTGAATTTAAAATAAAATTTATTTTAATATTATTATTATTTTAAAATTTAAAAAAAATTAAGAAAAAATTAAATTATTTATTTTATTTTATATAAAAATTTAAAAAAATTATAATAATAAGATGAAAATTTTAAATTTTAAATTATTTTATTTTATTTTATTTTATTGGTTAGCAAACCGAACGTAAATGTTAAATAGTTCACGTTAGCAATATCCAGCGTTTTTAACGTAGTTGGAGATGGTAAAAACTTCCAGCTAGAAATGCCACACCCTCGTGACGTCGTCCAATAATTAATGGTCCATCCTAATTCATACACGTGGCGTGACTTGGGGGTGCCGACAGTCGTTATCGGTGCCAGTGACACTTTTTTTTTTTTTTCAAAAAGTTTTGTTGTATTAATATTTTTAATTGAATAATGATAGGTTTACCACTATTTTATCATTATTTTACCACTTTTTTTAATTTTTTAATTTTTTTAATTTTTTTTTTTACTTAATGATTAAGCAAGTGACTATTATTAAAATTATATATTTTTAAAATTTTTTCTTAATGGCTAAGGATGTTAAAAAAATATTTAAAAAATAATAATAAAAAAATAAATATATTATAAATAATAAAATAATAATAAAAAAGTGGTAAGCGTATCATTACTCTTTTTAATTTATTTGCCGAAACGACAGTCGAACATCTCCTTATCCGAGCGAAGAGACAGCGACAATGACGTGAGCTCGACTTTCTCGCCGGCTGTGGACGCCTATTTAAGATGTTCCCAGGTTTTCACACGCAAAAATGTCAGCAATGTCGTTCGTAAATTTGACTATTAATGGCAATCCGATCGACGAAGTCAGTACTGTACCATGCAAGATCTGGCGAAGGCTCCATGCGCATGGAAAACGAAATCCCTGCACGAGTACCCTCTAATGAGTGATGCATGCCAGCCATGCCACCCAGTATCTACAACCTCTAGGAAGGACCCATCTAGCAATTAAGGCTAGGTCGACATGATTTAATTCAGGATATTGTTTAAGTACTTCGTTTCCAAATATATATACACCCTATAGTATGGGGAATGAAAAATAGCATATTTGAGGTTTAAAAGAAGAAATTAAGAAGCAGCATTGAAGATATGGTCTGCATGGAGAAAGAATTACAGCAAATGAGATTTGATTTATGATTCTCTTTCTTTCTTTCTTTTTTGTGGTAGAAACTATATATATATTTATGTATGTAAATTATAATGTTGTCGTCACTAAATGTTATGATCATATGATCATAGGGCCCACTTTTTTTTTAATATATATTCTTTATAATTGATAGCGTTAGACCTAGGCCTGCCATGATATTTGCACAGAGTAGTCTATAAATGGTGGAAAGTCGTGGGAGTAAAATACTGCTAGATGTTTCGTTTCTTATCCTGTCATAAGCTTTACCCACCCACCTCCACTTTGTTGTCAAGAATGAACATGTACATATATACATGATGCACAGAGATATATATATATATATATGAATGTATGTATGTATATGTGTATGTATGCATGGGCCTATCCCTTTGCCTGATCTCTACAGATCATAAGTGCGGGGTCAGTTCATGTTAAGAGAAGATCTCCACTACTTCCTCTAGATATGGGGCGAAAAGGGACTAGATTATGACCCCTTAATTAATTAACACTCTTAACTTTAATTAAGTCCGGTTTGAGTTGTATTTCGAAATTAGTACTTTTAAAACTATTTTTTTTTTTTTAAAAAAAAAAAAAGAAAAAAAGAACCCCTCCCCGCCAGCATAAGTATCTTGAAATTGGTTTAAAAACTTCCCACCAAACTGCAAATTTGACACCACTTTCTGTACGATCGATCATAGCTTTCCAACCATATATATACTTTGCCAAATCAAAAATCCAAGTCTCTTTCCATATGTTTCTTCGAAAATCTAAACTAAAGTCCACGCTGAATATGGACTGAATTGTGTCCAATTAATGGGCAAATGCATGTCATATTTTTCACATAGATCGAGCTAATGATTTCCATTTTTTATAAGAGCTAGGACGAGACCACGTACTATTATTGTACTGATTTTAATGATCGATATTGAACACAGTACGTATTTGAAATTGATGTTTTGATGATTTCTCAGTCTTTTAATCTAAATAGAAATTTTCTCCCTCAATGGATACCTATCTAATTTTATTAATGGGAAATTCATTCTCATGTTGATCACCGCCATATATAAGAAAAAATACTTTGAAGCACTCCTACAAAAGAGAGGGGCCGAAACATATAGGCCAAAAAGAGAGATCGCGATCGAGGAAAAAGGGAGGAGAAAAGTAATTGAAGGAAATATCTTCAGATTTGATATTATAGATCTCCTCTTTTTCATGATCATTAATCTATATAAAATCAAGTTTATGGTCATGCGTCTTTTTCTTCTTGGTGCGAAATAGGAAAAGCACCTTCTTTTTCATGCCATTCCAGCAGTTCTTTTTAAATACCAAAGATTTACTACTACTAATTACAACTTTCCGCGTCAGCCAATAAAGCATGCATGCGTTTATTCGCTGAATTTCGTTTATATATATATATATATATATATGATCGTTCTGTATTTGAAAACAACGTACAATTTGCATTATTATATGTGTGTTTATCAAAATGTTACGGAAAAGACAGGTACCGAGATTAGACGATGACTTATAATTGGTACACTCAAAGGAAAAAGCGGCTTTAATTTGCCTTTCCCCGATATTGTTTTATTTGAGATGTCGACGACGCGGTTCATGACCGGCCATAATTAATTTACAAGATTTTCGTGCGGTGAAATTGATCTTTTTTCGTTCGTTCCACGAATTTGGTGAATGAATGAATCGTGCATGGATGGAACCCATGCATACAAAAACTGATTAAAAACCATGATGCCCTCACCGCTAAAATCGATTAATATATACTTAATTACGGCCAGAACAATACCATTTTTGGGGTTATACGAAATTCATGTATGTTGACCAGACGAACCATATATATATATATACATTTTCTAAATAATTATGAGCAGCTTCCAGTACTACTCTTGTTTTTTTTTTTTTTTTTTTTTTTTTTTTTTTTTTTTTATGTTAATTGGTCCAATAAATCTACACATATATATAAAAAAGGGTCAATGGCCCAATTAATATTTACGGTGGCACTACAGCCATGATACATGTGCTTTAATTTCCTCCGTCCGCCCCTAATTAATTTGGACCTTTAACGTGCGTGCGTGTGTATATATATATATTTATATATAGGACCTTTAATTGATCATCTGCCGTGCCATTATTTCTCTCTCTCTCTCTCTCTCTCTCTCTCTCTCTCTCTCTCTCTCTCTCTCTCTCTCTCTCTCTCTCTCTCTCTCTCTCTCTCTTTTATTTTTAAATTCTTCAATTTTACACTGATAATTGCAACCTCATTTACATATAAATACGTCGATCGAGAGAAAGTAAAAGATGAAAGAACAAATGAAATAAAACTCAAAAGAACAATACAAATCAAATTATTAATAATTATGAGAGCTTCGTTTAGACGGCCTTAAGCTTTCAGATATATATATATATATTATGAGCCCCGCTAGCTAGATCTTCGTTGCACGCACGTAAGGCGATGATACGACCTCCTAATAATGTATGTGTAAGCGTGGAAGTTTCTCACAAGAGGAATGCTACACATCATCCCACACCACATATTTTATATATTAAAATATTATTTTTTATTTCATTTTATTCTTATTAAACTAATTAAATTATTATATTTATCATCTACATACTACATATTTATTATAGAAAAAATAAAAAATAAAATAAAATAATTATGATATGTGAAGTGTGGGGATGACAAAAAAAATTTTCTTCCCACAAAGTTATAGAATTAACATGTAAATAGAAAGTTAGATGGATAGCTAGAAGGAGCTGAGAAAGATGAGAGAGAGAGAGAGAGCTTTGATGAATCTCTTAAATTAATTACCAAGAGTAATGTGATCCATCATTGTCACAATTTGTTGTTCGGTATACTAAAGTCGGGTCAATTTCAGACCGGTGGCCATGGCATTGCAAGAACGTGCCGTGGTCATGAGCCCTCAATTACGCCGAGTGTCCTTGGAAATTAATAGGTGTTGCCCAAACCTTTTGAAATAATATGTGGCATCAAATCATTCCAACCACCTTCGCCAGGGAATATCGGTTGGCATGCATACATATACACGTATATATATATTGAGCCTGCTACAGTCACCGTTGGGCTCCGTTAGGCTAATTTAATTTTTTTTTTCACGTTATTTTATAATACTTTTAAATATTTAAAAAAATATAAATAATTTACAATAATATTAAATAATTTTTTCTTAATCAATAAAAAAGAAAAAAATAGGAGCGGTGGCTCCCAACAAGAAATCTAGCATTATTCTATATATGTATGTAATACTTACTCAAAATCATGAAAATCGAGACGAAATTAAAAGTAGAACATTAATCTTGTAATACATGAATTATATATGAAAAATGACACTCCTGCTTGGGTGCCGATTTTTTTTTTTTTTTTTAATGTTTAGAGATCTAAAAAAATAAATGGAAAAAAAAAAAATTTTACACTGGGACCGTCTATACCCCCATCGGTAGATGTGACACGGCTTATTATACACAGCTAGACGATCGAGGTACGTCAGTATATACCAGCTGGCGGTCGTACGACGTGACATAGGTGGCATGGGCAAGCACAGACCACATAAAAGCCTATATATTGCAATGCAAAATATTAACAATTATTTAAATTGGTCAATCTATCAACCCTTTTATTTTTTTATTTTTTATGTGGCTTACGTACGTATAATGAATAGATGATGATTTAAAAGCAAGCACAAGTAGGCGGAGAATGATATGATAGGCAACGCGGATCTAAGCGAGCACCCAAGGGAACCAAATTATTGGTTTGGTGCATGGTTAGATGGGGACAGGTAATATTTAATATATATATATATCATGCTTTAATTAATTTTCATTACGACGAGAAAGATGCAAGTAGATTTATAGATATGGTATTGGATTATGTATATAATCTTCAATCCATATCTAATTTACAATATAAATTGTATAAAAGATATTCTATACAAATAATATATATATATATAAGCAATGTTATATATAGTTTCCATTTAGAGACTGCAAGATAAATATATATAATTTTATTTTTAAAATTTTTTAAAATTATTAAAATATTTTTTTTAAAATGATATTTTTTTCTTTCAATAAAAGATATGTACACGCAATCTCTAAATAAAAATTGTAAATAAAATTTATATATATATATCTCTTTAAAACTCAACTACTCCTTAAAAAAAAACAAAAAAAAAAAAAAAAAAACAAAAAACGTGAGGGAATACATATGCTCGCTGCTAATTTGGTGGTCATTCAGTGGGTCACTAAATTAATCATGTAGTGAATGATGTAATCAGTAATTATTCCATACATGCATCCTGATTATAATCATGTAATACTTGATTGACGGGACTCTAATGATACGGCTCTTTGACATGATAACTTAGCGGTGACTATATATATAAAATTAATTAATTGCGATTAAATATTAAGTGAGTGGGCCATTCAATGGGAACTAATTAACGATTGAAAACATCGTGATTAAGGCCAGTGCCTATAACATATATTATGAGGTCAGATGTTGCTCAAACTCCTCGATCAATCGATTACCTCAATGATCGATCGGATTGAGAGTTGAGAGACGTTGTGAGGAAGCCGTAGATATAAAACCGTTTTTTCTGTTGACGTATTGATGGTTGATACACCAAGAGTTTCATAACATACGTGGCTCGTTATGTGCCATGCATTTATACACATTAGATTAATTCTACGCCAAGCGCAGTGTTATAAAACTTATGTTTTATAGTTACAAAATTGTCAAGATTTATTTAATAATGAAATCTACTGTTTAATATTTTATATATAAGATTTGTTTACAGAAAAACAACAATAAGTATTTCTTTCTATTTATGACTCAAAACAGAATACTTAAGATTACACCAGTCGCAATGTATATTAGCTATTGTCACAAAACCATCATTATACCAACACGGATCTAACTCTTAATATACAGCACCTTCCAGATCAGATATAACGCATGAATCAACAAGATAAACAAGAACAGATATATCAGGAGATTACAAGAAACAGATATAAACAAGAAAATAAAGGAAAAATAGAAAAGTAAGGAAAGAAAACACCGAGATACGTTGTTCGACCCTAATGGTCTACATCCATGGCAGGAATGGCCTCAGAGATCTTTATTGATGAAAAAATCAATCACAGAAAAGTCTCAGTTTAGATATATACAGAAACACTCAGATCTCACAAAGAAATCACACTGATTTCTTCCCTCAAGCACAAACCCTAGAAAACTCTAGAATCGCCCCCTTTCCCTCTCTGCCTCTTATCCTTAGCCGATACAAGAAGTGAATTCTGCCCTAGGGTTACAAGGAACAAGATGTATATATATAATGCATCAGATTTGTAACACATGTATCGGATCCAGCGGCTCAGCTCATATACTTGGATTAAAAGCACAAGCTCCTCACGTGCTTGTTGAAAACAGATTTAAAGCTTCACAGGACCAGTTCGAGCCACAAGCTCTACATACACTTAAACACAGAATAAAACATTAGTAATTAAATAACCAGCAAATAAGAAATGATTTGATATACATATTACAATTCTCCACCTTGGCAAAACATTTATTTGCCTAGTGTTTATAAGTAATCCTCATCATTGGCTCATTCCTGCACTGTCCCCCTAATGAGGATTGACTCTTGACTCCATACCAACTAAGTTCAGACAGTGTCTGAACTTGGACCATGGGACAGACTTGGTCATCATATCTGAGGGGTTATCCTCAGTTGAGACCTTTTCCACACCTACCACTTTAGACTATATAACATCCCTTACAAAATGAAGCCGTATATCAATGTGTTTAGATCTCTCATGAAAAACTTGATTTTTAGCTAAATGAAGAGTGCTTTGATTATCACAGTGTACTGTAATGTTGGCACTGAAAAATATTTAATTCACTAGAAATCCCTTTTAGCCATATGGCCTCTTTGATAGTTTCAGTCAATGCTATATATTCGGCTTCTGTGGTTGATAAGGCCACCATAGATTGTAAGTGTGATTTCCAACTAATAGCCCCCCAAAAGCAGTGAACACATAACCAGTCAAAGATTTCCTAGTGTCTATGCTCCCAGCAAAGTCAGAGTCTACAAAACCAACTAGTTCACAACCCTTTTCCACATTGTTCCCAAAAGTGAGACCCAAGTTAGTAGAACCAGCTAAGTATCTTAATACCCACTTACTAGCCTGCCAATGAGGCTTTCCTGGGTTCCCCATAAATCTACTAACTACACTCACTGCATGGGTAAGATCAAGCGTAGAACAAACCATCACATACATTATACTTCCCACCATGCTTGCATAAGGGATTTGTTGCATAAAACTAATATTAGAGTCTGTTTTAGGAGCCTGATCTAAAGACAATTTGAAATGCTGTCCTAAGGGTGTAACTACAGGTTTCACATGTTCCATACCAAATCTATTGAGAATTTTAGAGATGTAATTTTTTTGAGATAAGTATAATAGTCCAGCATTTCTATCTCTTTCAATTTCCATTCCTAAAATTTTCCTAGCAGGGCCCAGTTCTTTCATTTTAAATTCTGATTTTAGCATGCTTTTAACTTAATCAATTAAAGTAATGTCCTTACAAGCTACCAGCATGTCATCAACATACAAAAGGAGATAAACAAATATTCCTTTTTCTTCCTTGTAATAAACACAACTGTCATAGCAGCTTCTTTTGAAATTATTGTTAATCATGTGTGTATCAAATTTCTTATACCATTGTCTAGGTGATTGTTTGAAACCATATAAAGATTTTTTTAGAAGACACACTTGATTATCTTTAATTTCATTAGTAAAGCCATCAGGAGGCTGCATATAAATTTCTTCTTCAAGTTCTCCATGCAAAAAAACAGTTTTGACATCTAACTGTTCTAGATGCAAGTTTTCAAAAGCTGTATAAGCTAGCAGTAGCCTAATGAAGCTGTCTTTAACCACAAGAGAGAAGATTTCATTGAAATCAATTCCTTCCCTCTGTGTAAACCCTTTGGCTACTAGTCTAGTCTTATACCTGGTCCCTTCTATCCTTGGCATGCTTTCTTTTTTCTTATAGATCCATTTGGATCCAACAAGTTTAACCCCTCTAGGTTTAGGTACTAAAACCCAGGTTTTATTTTTATTTAGAAATTCTATTTCCTCATGCATAGCAAGGATCCATTTGGAGGAATCCTTGCTAGCCATTGCCTCTTTATAAGTTTTAGGTTCCTGATTAACTATTTCATCAGCTATTGTTAAGGCATACATAGTTAAGTCAGCTTAACCATACCGTATAGGAGGTTTAATAACTCTCTTTTGCCTATCTCTTACTAAATTATAGGAGTTAGCTCCATCTTGAGCCATGCCCCTGAGTATTCTTCCTCAGGGTGATTACTTTTTCCAATTTTAGATTCAGATTTGGCTTTTACTTGCTCCACCTCAATCTGAGATCCTCTTGGAGACTTAACAGTTTCTTGGTCTACCTTTTCTTCCTGTCCCCGAGCCATTTGTTACTCATTAAAAGTCACATCCCTGCTTACTATGCTATTATATCTTCCTGGTCCATCTACCCACAGCTTGTAACCCTTAACACCTTCAGGATACCCCATAAAGATGCACATTCCAACTTGTCAGTTTTTGAATGTGCATAAGCAACACACCCAAAAACTCTTAGGTAGTCATATTTTGGAGGTTTTCCAAACCATAACTCATGAGGAGTTTTAAAACCTATGGCAGATGAAGGACACTTATTAATAAGATGTACAGCAGTAGTGGCAGCTTCTGCCCAAAATGTTTTGGGCAGCCCTGAGTTTGACAACATGCACCTTATGTGACGCCCCCAAATTCCGTTTGGGATCGGACGGACATTTGAAACGTCGAGACATGCAACACAAGATTATCTGCCCCCGTTCATGACATATAAGATGCAATATTCCTAACATGTATCTAACAATATGCAATATTCGCAGCGGATAAATTTTTTTCTTTAGCAATACTATGCACCAAATTGAAAATATCCCAAATGCTTAAAACATATTTCATACATAAAAATCCATTGAACAACTAAGATCACAACACTAGTCCAAAATAGTTATAATCCAAAAAGTACTAGAGATGCAACTCAATCGTACAAGTAGTAATTTACGTTAATTACTATATTAACATTTATGTCGCACCGTCGCTTAGTCAACTGTGTCTAGTTGATCAGCTCCTGATTCTCTTTCAGGTCCTATAACAAGATCTACCATTCGGGGGGAATGGTAGTTGGGACTACCAAAGTGAGATTTGATTACAAATCTCAGTAAGTTAACAAAAAACTTCCACACAAGCTAATAATGCATCGATGACAGTAAAAGCATAAATGCATAATTAAATTCATAAGTAATTAAAGCATAACTTGGCGTACAATATAGTATAATTGACATAACTTAAATTGAAACATGAACTGAACTTGACTTGACATGAACTTGATCTGAAACTTGACTTAGCATGAACTTCCTTTGAAACTTGAATTAACATGAAAAATACATACTCCACAGTTGTTGTGGCCCCATGTATTCTATGTGTAAATACATACTCTACAGTTGTTGTGGCCCCATGTATTCTACTTGTCACAATTGTTGTGTCTTATGTAGTGTATGCGCCACAATTGTTGTGACCCCATACATAAGTAATCAAGATGAAACGTGACTGGAATACGAAATGACTGAAGCCCTGACGTAACATAACGTGACTTGAACATAAATTAAAATACATGACCAACTTGAGATAGAAACAGTTCATAACATGGCATAACATATAATAGACAACATATTTAACATGACATACTTGCAATAGTGAATATTACATGACTTGACATATATGTAATAGATGACATATTTAGCATGACGTACTTGTAAGGTACAATAATAAATGATAGAATATATTATGTAACAGATAAAAAATTGATGACATAATAAATTCTGTATAATAGACAATTACGTAATAACTTGGCATGACATGACATATATGATAACACACATACATACACTGTAGTTCCTTTACTTAGCACACATACACAGTAGACTGCTAGTAAGTTAAAAGCTAACTTACCTCGATCTCCGCGTTTCTTATAAAACTTCAAGTGCGATCACGAGGAACTGTAATTAGTGATTCTAAAAGTTAGAACTAAATCACTAATAATTTGAAATATGGAAAATACTAACTTAAAGAGTAAAATTTTCATTTTATTCTCTACATGTGGGAAAATGACCGTTTTACCTATAACTTAAGGATTTTGCATACTAACCCCAAAAGTTTCCAAAATTTACATTTCTTATGTAAATTTTGTCCTAAACTTAAATATCAATTTAGAAAAATTTAAAACAAAACACAACTATGAAGAACACACTATGGCCGAAACATCTATAGGCTATTTCCCTTGATTTTTGTTGCAATTCCTTTCAACTTCAAAACTCATGCTTAAACCAAAATTTTGCAACAAACATATTCCAATTCTAAGTTCAAAACCATACTTAAAACATCCATTTAGAAAAAGTTAATAATTAACACCAAACTTTTTTGTAAAAAGATCCAAACACTTGAATCACAAGTTTTGACCTTAAATCAAAACATCTCCAAGAATTTCAAAAATCAAATCTTACTTCTAACATATTCATAATATCATCCTAACATCAACCATGCTTTAAATCATCAAACTAAAGTGACCAAAATCACAAAATAACATTTGGAGTTTTTGGTTTTACACTTAGTCCAAAAACAGAAACTTTTTCCTCAACTAGTTTTGATAAATCTCTTGATCTATGACTTATAAATATATGATCTTCAAACCAAACCATCACATGGTTTAAAAAGATTTCCTAAAACATATATAAGCTTCTAATTCAAGATCACATGGTTAGAAATTAACCAAAACATAAATTTAGCTAAGAATATCCACACTTTGGCTTATCTGAATATCTCTTTGCATAAAATTTCATATCTTTGAAACTAACATCAAATATCTTCAAAATAATAATATAACATGTATATAAGATGCTTAGGGTCCTCCAATAAAATTATTAAAGTCATTAGAATAGGTTTAGACTACCAAAGAGTTAAACTTTCTCAAAACAGAAACTGTTTTTCTTCTTCCAGTTTCTAAGTTTCTAAATCTAAGAAAATCTTTCATAAAAACCTTTAATCATGCAAAAATCCTCAACCAATAGTCACATATACATGTTAACAATACTCTATAAAAATTTCGGACCAATATCTATCCATTAGCTTGGTCAAAAACTTCAAATTATAACATATTCTCCAGTTTATCTCCCAGAATGGCCTTTCTATAGTTTATATAATATTTGACTGATCAAATGATCTTCAAATGAGGCAAATAATATATCCATGTAAACTAGACTAAAAAAGAAACAACTTATATGTATGAGACTTTATGATAAAACACTTACAAAAGCTTCGAAATGGGCGTGCAAAAGAACTCCTAAAAGCTGTCCAAGAGAAAGTATTTGATATTCTTTTAAAGGAACGTGTAAATGAAGATAAGTTTGTAGGTGATGGCTGGAGCTACTTATGGACGAGATAAAGAAGATGATAAGGCTGGAGTTGAGAGTTGAGTGTAGTTTTCTCCTATCCAAAATATCTACAAAAGATTATCTCATAATATTCTATCCAATAATATCTAGAAAAAATCAATTTAAGATATTTTTATCTAATAATATCTATAAAAATCAACTCAAAATATTTTTACCCAATAATATTCACGAAAATTACCTCAAGATATTTCTTTTTATCCAATAATATCTACAATTTTGAATAGACGTTTTATCCGAAAATATGAAAAAATGTTATTGCGCCATAAGACTTTAAATAACTCTCTGACTCTAATGGCACAAATCATAATACATTTTGACACTTCTAACTATCTCCAATAATCAAAAACACACTTCTGATACCATAATAAATAATAACACTAACTATATAGTTAGACAAAAACCTATACGATTAATGGATTCGTGAAAACTTATGGGGTTTTCACGAGGTTCCTAAAGTTAATAGAAATTTCACAATTGAATTTATAGCGGGCTGTTACACCTTACCCTTTCCAATATAGTTCTATTCATTCTTTCAGCCAAGCCATTCTGTTGTGGGGTTTCCCTCACTGTCTTATGCCTAAGAATTCATTCCTTTTGACAGTACATGTTAAACTCATTTGAGAGAAACTCTAAACCATTGTCAGTCCTTAAGATCTTGAGTTTTCTACCTACTAGGTTTTCCACAAAGATCTTCCACTTCTTGAACTTTTCAAATGTGTCACTCTTGTTTTTAAGGATGTAAATCCAAACCTTCGTAGAGTAGTCATCCACTAAAGAGAGAAAATAGCTCCCTCCACCATGTGAATTTACTCTTGCTGGTCCCCATAGGTCAGAATGAATATAATCTAGGGTTTGCTTAGTGTTGTGGGTTGCTGACTTAAAACTAACCCTCTTTGCCTTTCCATAGATACAATCTTCACAGAAAGGTAAGTTACCTAGGTTTGGATCACTCAACAGCCCTTGTTTTTAAATTCTAAAAGCCCCCCTTGATTTACATGCCCAAGCCTCCTATGTCATAGCACAGCTTTATTCTCTACTATGTTTTGAGTTGGGGATGCTTCCCCAACTACTGTTTTCTCAAGTAGTGTATATAACCCATTTTTTATTTCTCCTTTCATGATAACTAGGGAACCCTTAGTAACTCTAAGTACCACTGCCTTAGATTTGAAAGAATAACCTGCCAAGTCAACATACCAAGAGAAATTAAATTTCTCTTTAATTCAGGTACGAATCTGACCTCACTCAAAACCTTTTCAATTCCATCATGCATTTTAATTCTAATTGAACCTATTTCCATGACTTTGCAGGACTTATTGTTACCTAGAATTACATGTCCCCCTTCTTGTTCAGAGAATGTCTCAAACCACTCTCTTATTGGACACATATGAAAAGAGCACCCAAAGTCTATTATCCACTCTGTTTTTGAATCAACCTCACTCACTGTGAGTACCTCAGCACTCTCATATCCTTCTAAAACCACATAGTTATCCCCTGCCTCTTTGGTTTTATTCCCATGATTATTTTTCCTATCAGGGCAATCTTTCTTAAAATGCCATTCCTTGTGACAGTGGAAACATTTGAATTATTTCCCCTTTGACTTAGACCTATATCTCTTATTTTCATTTTTGCCCTTCCTTTCTCTCTTTTCTGTTCTACCCCTGACAGACAAGCCTTCCCCATGATTTTGTTTGGTATCTCCCCTACTTTAAAGTTCCCTAGTATGAAGTACAGATTGTACTTCATCAAGTGTCAAAGAGTCCCTACCATACATTATGGTTTCTTTTAGACTTAAGTATGATGAGTCCAAAGAACTCATCAAGAGGATGGCCTGATCCTCATCCTCCACCTTAATGTCTATATTAGCTAAGTCTAAAATGATTTTGTTGAACTCATCTAGGTGCTGTCCTATTGGAGTCCCAGGGGTCATCTTGAAGGTATACAGTTTTGTTTTCTTGTGTAATCTGTTTGCTAAAGACTTTGTCATATATAGGTTTTCTAATTTCAGACAGATGCTTGCAGCCGTGTCCTCACTAGCCACCTCTCTCAGGACTTTATCCTCAAGAGAGAGGATTAGGGCACTATGGGTTTTCTGGAGAATGTCCTTCTGGACAAGCCCCTTATCTTCTTCTTTTGAGGAAGAGCCCTTCTGTTTCTCACCTGGGAGAACATCCTGCAGTCCATGTTGGACTAGTAGTGCTCTCATCTTTATTCTCCATAGGCCAAAATCATTGTCACCAGTGAACTTTTCTATATCAAATCTCATGGTTCCCATTGAACCTAGGCTCTAGATATCACTTGTTATAAAACTTATGTTTTATAGTTACAAAATTGCCAAGATTTATTTAAAAATGAAATCCACTGTTTAATATTCTATATATAAGTTTTGTTTACAGAAAAACAACAAGAAGTATTTCTTTCTATTTATGACTCAAAACAGAATGCTTAAGATTACACCAGTCGCAATATATATTAGCTATTGTCACAAAACCATCATTATACCAACACAGATCCAACTCTTAATATACAATACCTTCCAGATCAAATATAACACACGAATCAACAAGAAAAACAAGAACAGATATATCAGGAGATTACAAGAAACAGATATGAACAAGAAAATAAAGGAAAAATAGAAAAGTAAGGAAAAAACACACCGAGATACATGGTTCGACCCTAATGGTCTACATCCACGGCAGGAATGGCCTCAGAGATATTTATTGATGAAAAAATCAATCACAGAGAAGCCTCAGTTAAGATATATACAGAAACACTCAGATCTCACAAAGAAATCACACCGATTTCTTCCCTCAAGCACAAACCTTAGAAAACTCTAGAATCGCCCCCTTTCCCTCTCTGCCTCTTATTCTCAGCCGATACAAGAAGTGAATTCTGCCCTAGGGTTACAAGGAACAAGATGTATATATATGATGCATCATATTTGTAACACGTGTATCAGATCCAGCGGCTCAGCTCATATACTCAGATTAAAAGCACAAGCTCCTCACGTGCCTGTTGAAAACATATTTAAAGTTTCACGGGACCAGTTCGAGCCACAAGCTCTACATACACTTAAACACAGAATAAAACATTATTAATTAAATAACTAGCAAATAAGAAATGATTTGACATACATATTACACGCAGTCGACGTTGTTTATGTTTTTATAAAATAAATGGAAGAGTTAATATTCCTGATCCTGACATGAGTGCATGTATATTATATAATCTAGATCATAATTAACAAATCCATTCGAAAACTTTTGTTGTTTGATAAACAAAATTCAATTGAAAATTCGTGATGATCACCTTTTGTTTATGGTCTGATCGATGAATATCACGAATACTAATATTTTATGAATCCTTTCAAGATTTGTCTCAAAAGGAAAATGCAATAACTGGGCAATGGTAAATTAATATTATTATCATTTTTCTATATATTATCATTTATCATAATATATATTAAATGATTGAAAAACTATTTATTATCTATTATTAAATATCATTCAATTATTTAGTATTGCTTTAGCTAGCTAGAGAAGTACTTGAGAGGTTGGTCAATATATACAATTTTTCTATATGCATGGAATACTATTTTCAATAATTATCAAATTAAAAAGAAATAAAGAAAGAAAGAAAGAAAGAAAGTCATGATAGATAGATCATCTCCAAATGGATCCAGTCATGTCCACTTCAACCCAAGCGGAGAAATTCAATTCCACCCCTCCTCGATCGTTTAGCTAGTTTTTTGCCTTTTGGGTATTTCCATTAATAGGCAATCTACTTATATATACTCGACTAATTAACCTGATAAGGAACATATATACCGTTCCCTTTCTTTGTCGATACCAATTCTTTGGTTCTAAGAACTTCACATGAAACGAAAAGATAAAACATTTGAAACGTACGTAGGTGAATACTTCAAATAATTTAAAGAATCTTATGGATTTAACTTTTAAGAAGGTTATTTACCCGGCCACATTAATATAACCAGCTAGAAGCCGTGGCCGGCCAGTTACTCAGGAAAATCTGATTAACAAATTAAGCTGGCCGCCACGCGAGGGAGGAAAACATCCATGTGATATTTTCCTAGCTAGCTTTTCGAAGTCACACCAAAATTACTAATTAATAGTGGAGTCTTTTTACATCAGTACGGAAACAGCATATCGCATCAAGTTCTTGATATGTTTCTTTAGGTACAACTCGGGATTTTCGCATCCTCATTCAACTAACCTTCCTAACAATTAAGCATTCATGAGCACCACTACTCTTCCCCAAAAAAGAAAAAGATTGATACTTTGCAACACATGATTGACTTGTCCGAAAGAAGCCAAACCAGAAAGGAGTCTGTGGAAGAACATAGAATATATAGATTAATTAACAAATAGAAGACAAAAGCTGTGAGAAAAGGAATAGGACCATATATAGCTAGCTAGGGACATGCAGGGATGGGTACTCTTTTGGCTTTTGAAGGAAAAGGCTCATAGCTGATATAATGGGGTCATGGAGATTTGGTTTGCTCGTACAAGCTGTATACCTCTACAGCCTACAGGTGGAGATAACGCGTTCCATAAAGATCGAGAAATGGGAATTAGTGGCCCAAGTGGCCTTCACAGATTGTGGTGTCTGACGATATATATGATTGTGGGATCGATCGATGAAAGTATGCATATTTCTAGACCTCATGATCAGATATCAAAGAAGATCCGCTACAATGTTTCCGATCGCATGAGCTTTCTCAACCAATTATTTGGATGGCTAGAAAACTGAATTGTCTGTGACGAAATGAACAAAAAAATCTTGAGCAAATGGCCGTGGCCGGACTTTTCGAGTTGTACATGGAAGTTCAAATGAGATATGTACAAATAACGTGCAACACTCCAATGGTTATTTTGGCATTGGCCGGCTAGGGTTTTGGAAATTAATTAAGCAGAATGAGAAAAAGAAAAAAGTGTAGTTTGTCTTTTTTCAAAATTTCACATTTATTTATTTGCTATATATTATATACTGTACCAACTTATACATTGATCAGTTCGTGGCTAGCTTGCAATATTCTTCGGTACCATTGTTGATCATGTGTCATGGTCAGATCATCTAACTAGGACAAGGATATTATTTACTTTTGTGGTTTTCTTTTCTCTATCTTGGTTTCTTCTTCTGTTTTTGGTGGTTAATCAGAGCATGCGCCTCATTATTTACTCCAGCCTTAGAAAACGACTCCGCTTACCACAGGCAATATTTAAGAGTGATCAATCCATTTGCAATATTATATTTACAGGACGTATTAGGTACTTATCCTGAGAATAATTTACTTGCAGTGCATGCATTTTGAATGAGATGATCATGATTCCAAATAATTTTGTATTAAACTCGACATGATCCGTCTTACTCTTTCTTCCTTTTCTTGTTTCTTTTTTTTCCCTCTTTTGGGGAAGGATCGATCCCTTGCTGAAGTGGCTCTATTTGGTCGGCAAAAGGAAGATTTTTCTAGGAGATATTAAAAACTTATACAGTACTTGGCCAAAAGGAGAAGGCCGTAAATTACTAAATAAAGATATCAGCGCCAGACTTATCCATAACAATGGCGCAGACACGACCGAAATTATAAAGTATATATGCATGTCTAAATCATGATAATTGAAAGAAAAGAATAAGATCATAAACTATTCTTAACAGTTAGATCGAAGGTCTTTATCATGTATACCACACATCGCCATTATATCATTCTTTATCGATGTTTTGGCTAGCTAGCTCTCCCTAGCTAATTGTGGTTGATTTTTTATGGTTTATATAATTATATCTTGAGTCAGGATTCCAAATGTGGAAAAATAGATTTAGTAATCATGCATGAGAGAATTATAATCCAATCTAATCAGCGTTAGGTATTGTATTCTACGAGCTAATTAACTTTTTCATGAGTATGCTTATTTGTCATGAACTACCAAACTTGACTTCTATATATCATGATGATATATATGTAGAAGAAATTGCGCGCCATTTATTTGAGCCATTATTGATTATTGTCTCATTAATTAATAATATTACGCTAAATTGTATATCGCCTAATGATGATAAAGGTCTTAGAGTGTGACACAAAAGTGGAGATTGTAACGTCAGATATATTTATGTATATATCGCCTCCCATATATATATGACATTCATTGATAAAATTGATCATCAATTGACAGTTAAGGCATTATATATAAATATATGTGTACGTGTGTGTATGTGTGTGTGTGTAAGTATCAAGCTAGAAGCTAATTCCGCATTACTCCTATTTTTTCATAGCTTTATTTAAGAGAGAATGGGGTACCCTGCATGCAAGCCCTACTAACTTTCTTAAAAATACGTATGACACATGATCTAGCTGGGATACACGCTAATTTTTTTTTTTTTTAAATTATTATTATCGGTAGGCTTTACATTTTTCATAGAGAGTGCGTATTATATTATAAGATTGTATCTAACATTATTCTTTTTACAGTATTTGTAATCTAAAATGATATATTAACTGAATCTTGATGTATTTGTATTTCACCTATTGGGATATTATAAATGATACTACTGAATCATTAATAAAGGACGTGGAACTATACATACTTTTAATATGCATAACGCAGAGCTTGGGTGGTCCTGCATCATTAGAAGCTAGATGTAAAAAAATTTAGGCTCTTAGGTTTTCTTGAACAAAAGTGTGAATGGTCAATGTGATCTGCTAAAAAAGAAGAAATGACCAGTAAATTATATTAATATGACTTGTCACGAACATGGAATCCTTAACCTGCAATGCCCCCCATATATAATATATACATTTATATATAGTCATTAATTCCTCGCTTTGAAACCATGCAAATTAAGCATTTAGGCAAGATGGGTCAGAATCGTTCTGTGTTCACTTTATACAAGTAGTGTTGATGGCGGCCATATATGCAATATCCAAACCGTGAAATTATTAAGCAAGTTGTTCCGAGGTCAACCACTAATCAAATCACGGATCCAAAATATGATTCAATTATTATTATTGTGCTTTTAAAATCTAATCCCACCATGTAGTTTTGCTGAAAAAAAGGACGATTGATTGACTTGTTTTTTGTTATACTTATTGAAAGAAAAATCACATTCACACATCACACGTCTCAAGATTTTGAAAAATTACAAGGCGTTCCCATTTTGTTTTGAATTAAACTTCCTTTGTCTTTTATAAAAAGGGTTTATGCACAAGATATTGTCATCGCCAAGCTATCAAATTAGCAAAAACTTTCATCGACATGAAATCATTCATTATAAGTTAGTGGTCAACATTAATGTGTAAAACATTTTTTTTTTAATTTTTTAAACCACATGATTGACCATGACAATTTAGACTTTGGCATATATTATATTAACGTTGCGTTGTGTTGTATTATGTGGCTCATATTGAGTGGAACATGTATTCAGAAAAAGCAGGCTGATGCCGGAGTGGAGTGGAGCAAGGGTTAGTAAAATGCATCTGATGTAACCCTACTTTCATATAGTGAAGTTTTAGACGTCACTTGCTCTTGTGAATGTAGGCATACTGCTAAACCACGTTAAATTTTTGTATTATTTTGCATTCTCTTTTCCGTACAATTCATCATAATTGCCACACGTTTTCATAACAAATTGAGATTTAGGCCGGTAATGAGATGCATGAGTTGTTGAAAATTCTGTAAATAATAGTAAAATAGTTTGAGTTAAGACGTTTTATTGAGTTTCAAAAAATGTGAGAGAACGTTGAATAAATTAATTAAAATATTATAAAGTATAATTTTTTCATATATTATTTTTGTTTTAAAGTTTGAAAACTTTGTGTGTTTTTTTTTTAGTATTTGGAAGTTTGAAAAAATTGTATTGAATTATGTGTTTGAAAGTTTGAAGTTTTGTGTTTGGAAGTTTGAGAAAGTCGTGTTGAGTTTTTTGTTTGGACAATGATTAAAGAATGGCTAGATCAAACAATTGTATTATTTTTTGTGTTTTGTTTAAAAGTTTGAAAAAATTGTATTAAATTTTATATTTGAATAATATTTAAAAAGAAAATTATGAAAAGTTTTAAGATAAGTTGAGATGCTCTTAGCACACTTCCCAAACATACCCTAAAACGAATTAAGGGAATTTTCCTGATTAATTCGACTATTTTGGATTATTTATTTAATTTTTGGTTTCTTATTCAATTTTGAAATTTATTCTACTACCCATTTTCCAAACATTTGCTGTATGTGAGCCGCGGAGAATATTATTTTTGAACGGGTGATGCTACACCCATAGAGTCACCGAACGGTGTTTTTCTTTTCTCTGTTTTTTTATTGCTTTTTTTTGAAAAAAAAAAAACATTTTTTGAACACTTTAAGCATTTTGAAAAAATACAAAAAATTCACAAATTTATTAAAAAAACTATTCCTTAACCATCAATTAGTAAAAAAAAAAAAAAAAGATTCAATTGATGAGTTTCATAGGTGGGAATAATATTTTCTTTTTTTAAATCAGAAAAAGAGATTGAAAAAACTCGTGGTAAATATGTTTACAAGACAAAAGATCAAGAAGAAAGAGTCAAAATCTGTTTTTATATATGTATGCATAACGTGAACATTTCACCTTATCATCATTAGAGAGAATAGGAAGCTTTCAACGGCATATATAATTGTTTTCAGAGAGGGATGTATCGGGTTTTCCTTGGCTAATGGCCAAAGCAAGAGACGAGTGGAGTACATGGGTATACATATAGTTCTGTGCTTAATTTGTCTCATGTCCGCCAAAAGGAAATATATTATATATATATATATATATAATGGACACCAGGCTTGATAGCCACCATTTTCTTCGTCCGTAAAAGAGCAAACGTCCAAATGCAATTGGCCAATTCAGCTTTGTATGTTTAGCAGTGGATATCATGCATACAGACTTGGTTAAAGGTCGGTAGAAGTTCAGATAAAAACTAGAACCGGCTGGGGAAATTAAGGGGTCATTTCACTGGTCACAGTCACAGCTCACGATGTTTCATCATCTGTCATACTTCAGTCCATCAAAAACTAAGCCGGTCCCCTCATATTTTTTTCGGTCGGAGGCCTCCACGTTAGAAACTATGAAAAATGGAGGACGCTTTTACCGATCCGTTTAGTTCTGGACTAATGTTTTTTGTTTCGGGACTTCTCTTCCTCTTGTTTTTCAGTTAAAACTTAATTATTCACTGTACACGAGGGAGGCACCATAATGTGGCGGACAACATGGCCAACTTCACTTTATGAGGATCTTCATAGGATTGCGTTTTTGGAACGAACACGAACGAAGACAAGATTCTCCAAGATGAAACTTGGAACTTTTGTGCATTTGATCAATAATTTATAACATCCTACTCGAGAGAGATGGGAAGGGGGGCCGGGGGAGGCATTCATCTGCGAGATGAGGAAGCATGTGCGAGGCAGAGGCCTTCATGCGTTACCACTTTGCAACAAACATGGCGACGAAATTAATGCGTTTTCCTTTTCGGAACCTAAAACTAAGCTGTACAGTTAGATGACGAAGAGGTTACATAAACAAAACACAGAGAGACGGCCAAAAAAGAGAGAGTTTTTAACCCTTCATAGAAAAAGTAAAAGGGCTTAAAACCAAGAAAAGAAAACAAAAGATGAGATAGACACACATTCACAAAATACACCACTAAGCTAATATTTATATTCCACATATAAACCAGCTTCAAAGCTATTTGGTGCTCCATTCTCTGGCACTGCCAATTGATCACAAGCATACCCACCATCCTCCACGCTTTGCAGCCATGGCGGCGAGTACATCTCCCACCCATCCACCGAGTCCACGAACACAAACTCCTTCCCCGAGTACTCTGACTCGTAACTGGTCCCCAAACTCGGCAACTCTACGATCTCACTCAACTCCTCCGACTCTTTCGACAAGTCCATCCCCGAAACCAGCGACGACAACGACGACGATGGCGAGTCGAACTTATCCATCTGGGCTGCTTTGGCCGCTGCGGCCTGCACGTCACGTGGAGCGAGCGAGACCGGGCGGGGCAGTGAGTGGGCGAGCTCCGGGAAATTGAGTATGGCCGAGTTTCCTTTGATGCTCAGAGCAGCCACGTCGTGGGCTCTAGCGGCCATTTCCGGGGTAGGAAAAGTGCCGAGCCAAATGCGGGATTTCTTTCTAGGCTCGCGGATTTCGGACACCCATTTTCCCCAGTTTCTCATGCGGACGCCGCGGTATACTGGTTTCTTGGCGGAGTCCCGGATCATGTGCTTGTTTTTTCTGGACTCTGGTGACTGCAGTTTGGAATCTCCGGGCGAAGATGGGGATGGTGGATTAGATGATAATGAGTTGGAGCTGCTTTCTGTTTCTGAGTTATGCGGTTCACTACTCATTGTTATTGGTCACCCTGCTGATAATTGTCTGGATATTGGGCCAGCCGAGAGGGTGTTGTTTTCTGTGGGCAAAAAGAAAGTAGTTGTTTGGAAGTGGAAAGAAAGAAAGAAAGAAAACAGGCTATGGAGAGGTCCAGCTTGGCCTCTTTACAACAATGGTAACGACCAATAATGAACAGAGTAGAGGATTAATGCTTAAAAGAGAGCACCGAAGAAAAATTGGCAGAGGAAATCGATGAGGAAGAGAACATGCGCGCAGCTTATGCTTTGATCATTTTGAGCCCTTTCTTTTTCCCTCATTCCCAATATACAACGCTAGCTACCTTATAAGGACTCAAAGCAAAACGGAGAGAGGGTCCACAAGCGAAATGGGTCACCTTGACTCTCCGCGGTTTCATTCACAGAAGGAGAGAGTAGTATCCATTTGTAATAAAATATTAATATATTTTGATCATCAATCTTAACCAGAACGACAACATATGTTTTACGTTCAGATAAATCGTCTCTATTTATTACATTCTCCCCCCTAAACCCATGAAAGAATTGGGGCCCAATTCCCAGCTCGTACGACGCTAAACCAATTAATTTCCAACCCTCGTTTATTTTCACTACTTTCACCTGTGTTCACTGTTCATTTATCCCTTCTCTTCGTTTTGTTCTTTCCTGTCATCAACTCCGAACATGATTACCTTTTTGTCCTCTCTTCAACATTATCTCTTTTATTTAAAACCTCAATTGAAGGGTATAATGTTTAATTATATGTTTTATGTTTAATGCAGTATATATATGATGTTATGGTTCTGTGTATTGTTTTTTTTTTTTTTTTTTTCTTAACGAGATTCGCTTTTGTCGTGATGGATATTTTGAGGCACTTAAACAGGGTTAGCAATGTCGATCGATGGCCATGGTCAAGCTGAGGTGAAGAAGAAAAAAAATTATGTGATCACTTCGGTCAAAAACATGAGGCTCGAATTCATTTGGTCCCGACTCAAACCAGAATTCAAACATCAGCTCCTGAGCTGTCAACAATTGCATTGCAATTGACCCACTTCATTCATCACTCAGGAAAAAAAAAGAAACATGACAAAAGGATGCGATTTATATTTATAATATGCATCATCCGATGGTCAGTACTCTGTCCATTTCATAGCGCCATAGACGAAGTTTCTGATCGATCAAATGCCGTCAAAATCATCGAGTGTCTAATAAAGGCATGATCTTGTTTCGAGTCGTTTCAGTTTCTAAAAGGAGTACTTTATGGGCCTTAATTACACGTACATATGATCATTAATTTAAGAGACAAACTCATACGTTTTTATTTAAAATTATGTATATATTCTATGAATGAATAAAAACATCAACTTCATGGTTCTGGATATATGCGCATGTGACAATCAACTTCATGCTTCTTTTTATATAGCACGGGATTACTTTATATAGATATGCCTATTTGTTCTTTTGTTCATATACATTTCATGTGCACATTCTAACAATGGCAACATATGCATTTTACCATAATTGGACATCTAGATCAGCTAGCTACATCATATATATATATTGGATGCATGCATGCGCAAACTTATTTGGTAAGTTTCATGACCTAACTAATTATTATGTCGTAGGCTGGATATATGTTGAACAGAGACTATTCGAAGACTAAACTATCTTATTTCATCTTATCTTATATAATCATTACAACTTTTTTAAATTTCTACACAAAATATAATAAATAATTCAACTTTTTTAAATCTCAAAATAAAATTAATATTAAAAAATTACATTATAATAATATTTTATTTAACTTTTAAAAAAAATATTTTATCTCATTTCATCTTAACTATGTAACTAAATGGAGTCTAAAATTAGATAAATTGTTAGACATATCAAATGAGTTTTACTGTATATATTTAGTAAATAATTTATAAATAATAAAAAAATTTACACAAATAAATTAATATTACTGCCCCTCGTATATTCTAAATTTTACAATTTGGGAAAAAAATTGGGGATTCTCATTCTAAAAAGGGCAAAACGGAAATAAATAAAGATCAGTTGGCATGGGAAAAAAATGATTCGTGATCGATTGATATATGTGTGCAGGTCGGCCAAGGATGAAGGTTAGGAAAATATATACTAATTGGCAAGTCTTAACCAGAGGATAATGTCATTATTGTAATCGACTAAATATCTTGACGTATATGATTATGAAATCCTACAATAAAACAAAAAAGACTAATTCGGATAGAAAGCAATATTTTTCTGTCGACATTTGTCTGTATAAACCTTCTAATTTTTTTTTATTCCATGCCCCAATTTCAAGATAATAAAGCCTGTTTGGAAAACAAAAGAGAGACCTAGATGTTTCTTAAATTGCTGGCCAATGGACTGATTATCCAACAAGACATGGTAGAGGTTGCATTAATATTGTTCTCTACTTCTCCTTACAACTCAGTCACCAAAACATGACCCAAATCACCACCCGGCCCTCCCCCATCTGGGTCCCAACCACATTACTACTATGTCGCACCCACGGTGCATCGGTGTGACCATGTGGTCTCGCCACCTGTGTATATACATATGTAAATTAGAAAAACCTCAAAAACAAGTCCTCTTTTAAGAGAGAGAGCAGTGTTAGACTGCCGTCCAGTAATGACTATTAGAAGTGTGGTGCGTTTAGTATAAAATCAAGTTTTTAATTTTTTGCCTTTTTTGTTTTTATATTTTTTAATATATTTAAATATTTATTTTTAAAAAAATACATGCTAATTTCCCCCGGCCAGGGCTTGCAGAAGACGATGAAACCGTACCTGCAAAAATTAGCTGTTGGTTTGGACCCATAACCAATTATTATCAGTCTTGCGATATTAAAGTTGATGAAACCGTCTGTCTCTATCACTCATACAAAACAATAGGGAACCCAACTAAATCCTCTGCCACACATTTCGATTCACCCACATCATTTCCTAACTTCCGGGTCATACCGAATACAAACAAGCCGAGCACACTGATTGGCCCAAATTGGAAATATAATTATAATATTCCTAATCTGGGCCAGTCTAATTATTTGGGCATTATAATTTATAATTCTGATCTGAAAAAAAAAAATCTTACTTTTTAAGTTCGTTATAATCATAAAAAATTAATATTATAATTTTTAATTATATTAATTGAATTCCATGAGGACGAATCTACAAAAATACTCATGATTTAAAGGGGCATATATATATATTTTGGTAATTACCTTTCAGAAGTCGATATAAAACTATTTAGAAAAAGTCAAGAAAATCATAATCACCTGCATGCCTTGGTCTGGCTAGCTGTGAACACTGAATTTCCTACTTGTACCTCAGACACGCAAAGATCACTGTTTTTTTCTTTTTTATTTTGGGGGGGGTGGCGACTGCGAGCAGGCATATTTGGCTCAGTCGACTTTGGTCCGTATGAAAGTATATAAAAAAGGGAAGATATATGTATAATAAACCAGCTTGAAACGGCCGGTAAGCTGCTGGAATTAGCCGATCGAAGGACAGGGAGTCACAGCATTCTCAAGGACGAAAGTACTTGCATTTCCTTGTTATTTCTAGATGCAAGTAAACCCCTAGTGTTCTTAGTACTTTAATTCCTTCACGAGCCACTGATCTCTAGTACTCTATCATGCATGGTGTGTATATATATATATAGTGATTATTGGGTTGCATGCACTCCATATCATGTACTATATATGTATCTGATTCAAATCCTCTTTAAAAAAAGATGGAAAAAAATATTTGTTAGGTTTCTGAATTCTCCCCATGTACTAGTAATATGAACTAAACCTAATTACCGTTAGAGCCTAGCTTTTATTCAACAGAACTACTACTACGTTTAGGACAGCAGTGTTTTCTCATCGCATTAATTACTGACTACCATCTGATATAGCCATCTTCATTGCTCAGTACACTTGCTTGGATTTATACATAATGATCAGTAGACTGAAGAAGGAGGAGTGAGGGGAGGGGAGAGGAGAGTAGGGGAGACCATGCGCCTTCACCGCTTGTTCGAGCCACATGCATTGTCCCTTTCACCAAGGATATCGCAATTTCTACAAAATTTAACTCCGTACATGAAGGATTTAATGAATATGCCAGTGTTCTATTCACCTGTAATATTTCATGTGCAAGCAAGCCCACTTCATTTGTATATTGGGACACAGACACGCTCACTCTCGATACAGCCGTGCATGGATCATTTCTGCATCGTTGACATTAATTCACATATGGGACGTGGGGCCTGACCTAAACATTTTATTTTATTTTTTTTTTAAATTTGGTCGGTCATCGATCGTAGTTGATGCAGCTGTTGCTTTCAGGTTCCATTATTGTGCAGTTTGTTGGAAGCTGTTCTGACACAGAGACGATTCTAAATAAAAGAGGGACGAAATTTAACGTGGTTCGGCAATTACCTACGTCCACAGATGCTGTAATTTCACTATGAAAATAATTTTTACAGAAAAATTTTCTCTGCTCACCCACTCTCTTCCTCTCTTCTTTCTCTCTTCTACACTCTGTCTGCACTCTCTGCTGCACACACTGTCTGCACCCTTAAGCTCTCCTATTTATAGGAGAGCAGATCACTACGTTGCAGTAATTTGCTGCATGATTCTTGGGGAGGTGCCTAACAATACAAAAGCACCGAACGGTGCCTAATGAGCCAAAGAAGCAAACGGTGCATGGCTCACCGTTTACTATTTTGTCTCCATCTGCAACAATCTCCCACTTGGAGACAAATGAGTCTACATATCTTCATAGCAATCATCACAGCAACTTCAAGTCATGCCTTTAAGTACGAAGTCCAACTGAAGCTATACACAGCTTCAGTTTGTCAACAGTAACTACTTTTGTGAACATGTCTGCTGGATTCTCTGTTCCTCGAATCTTCTCAAGTATCAGCTGTCCACTATCGAGAAGAGATCGGATAAAATGGTATCGCAACTGTATGTGTTTTGTTCTGGAATGAAAGGCTGGATTTTTTGCAAGAAAAATAGCACTCTGACTATCACTGTGCAGAATGCCTTTTTCATTCTTCTTTCCCAATTCCTCCAAGAATGACTGCAACTAAACCATTTCCTTCCCTGCTTCAGTTATAGCAACGTATTCCGCTTCTGTAGTTGAGAGAGCAACAATCTTCTATAACTTAGAAGCCCACGATACAGCTGTATCACCCAGCGTATACACAAATCCAGTAGTACTTTTTCTGCTGTCAACGTCACCTGCTAAATCAGCATCTACATATCTCTGTAGTTTTAAACCTGCTTTTGTAAATCATAGTGACGTATCTGAAGAGCCTTGTAGATATCTTAAAATCCACTTGACTGCTTCCCAATGCTGCTTTCCTGGATTACTCATGTACCTACTCACAGCTCTCACTGCTTGTGCAATATCTGGTCTTGTACAGACCATGGCGTACATAAGACTACCAATAGCAGATGCATAGGGTATTCTGTTCATGCATTCTTGCTCTTCCTCCGTCTTTGGCGACTGATCCTTAGTTAGTCGAAAGTGACTAGCTAAGGGTGTGCTTACTGGTTTCGCCTTGTCCATGTTAAACCTTCTAAGCACATTCTTTACATACTCCTCCTGCGAGAGCTTGAGAGTATCATTAGACCTGTCTCTAATAATTCTCATACCAAGGATTTGTTTTGCAGCACTCAAATCTTTCATCTCAAACCGGTTTGACAACTGATTCTTCAGTTTATTGATTTCCTCGATGCTTGACCCTGCAACGAGCATATCATCCACATATAACAGTAGGATAATATAAGAGTTGTCAAAATTCTTCATATAGCAACAATGATCGGCCTGCAGTCTTGTAAATCCATTACTGCACATGAAGTTGTCAAACTTCCGGTACCATTGTCGTGGAGCTTGTTTTAGGCCATACAAACTCTTCTTCAGTTTGCAAACTAGATTCTCTTTTTCCTTCACTGAGAATCCTTGTGGCTGGTGCATATAAATGTCTTCCTCCAAATCACCATGAAGGAATGCAGTCTTCACATCTAACTGCTCAAGATGTAGATTCTCTGCAGCCACAATTGCCAACACTAGCCTGATAGTAGTCAATTTTACAACTGGGGAGAAAATGTCTGTGTAGTCGACACATTCTTTTTGTTGAAACCCCTTCACGACCATTCTGGCTTTGTAGCGCTTGCTACCATTGTGTTCTTCTTTAATTCTGTACACCCATTTATTGTGCAAAACCTTATTGCCTTTTGGAAACTTAGTTAGCTCCCATGTCTGATTTGACATCAGTGACTCCATCTCATCTTGCATGGCTTTCTCCTACTTGATCGAATCTTCAATTCGTAGAGCTTTATCATAACTTTCCGGTTCACCACTATCTGTTAGCAAGATGTAGTATAGAGATGGTGAGAACCGCTGTGGTGGCCTGATTGTCCTTGAAGATCTTCGAGTAGCAATGAGTGGTGTATGTTGTTCGATCTGTGTATCATCATTTTCTTGATCCTCGTTCTGATCAGTGTTGACTCGAGTAACATCAAAATCAACAACCTCAGGTTTCTTTGGCTGTTCCTCAGATTCAGCTTGTGACTTAGCTTTGTACAGAATCTGCTCATTAAATATCACATTTCTACTTCTGATGATTTTGCAATTTTTATCATCTCAAAATCGATAGCCAAATTCTTCATCACCATAACCGATGAAAAAACATTTTCTAGATTTGGCTTCTAACTTGTTACGATCAGTAGAATCTATGTGAACATATGATAAACAGCCAAAAACTTTCAAATGGGAAAGATTTACCTTCTTTCCGCTCCAGACTTCTTCTGGTAGATCGAACTTTAAGGGAACTGAAGGTCCCCGATTAATCAAATAGGCTGCAGTGTTAATTGCATAAGCCCAAAAACATTAAGGCAATCCTGAATCCAGCCTCATGCTTCTGGCACGTTCGTTGAGAGTTCTGTTCATGCGTTCAGCTACGCCATTCTGCTGCAGTGTCCCGGGAATAGTCTTCTGAAATCTAATCCCATTTGTAGCACAGGATTCTTTGAACCCTCCGTCGATGTACTCTCCTCCATTGTCTGACCTCAGACATTTTAACTTCAAGCCTGTTTCATTTTCAACCATGGCTTTCCACTTCTTGAAAGTATCAAATGTGTCAGATTTATTTTTCAAAAAATAAACCCATACTTTCCTGCTTGAGTCATCAATAAATGAAACATAGTACCGCGATCCTCCAAGAGAAGCGACTCGGGATGGCCCCCACAAATCTGTGTGCACCAACTCCAACTTTGTAGATTTTGGAGTTCTACCATTTTTCAGGAAACTAACTTTTTTTTGTTTTCCAAAAAAGCAACCTTCACACATGTCGAAATCAGTTGATTCCAACTTTGGTAACTTCCCCTTGGATAATAGTACTTTCATTCATTTCTCACTCATGTGACCAAGCCTTTGATGCCATAGGTTGGCATTTGCATCAGAAATTGCAATAGTATGTCTAATACTTGAAGTCATGTATAGAGTACCTATTTTTGTGCCTCGAGCTACTACCATAGCTCCTTTTGTTATCTTCCACATGCCACCGGTAAATAGTACCGAATGCCCATCAGCATCAAGTTGTCCTACAGAAATCAGGTTCCTCATGAGTTTAGGAACATGTCGCACCTTCTGTAGCAACCATGCACTTCCATTGGGCAGATTGATTGGTACATCTCTCATGCCTTCGATTTCCAACGCTTCACCATCTGCTAAGTACACATTCCCGAAATCACCAGTGACATAATTCTGCATGATTTCTCGGTGTGCTGTAGTGTGGAACGAGGCTCCTGAATCTAACACCCAAGATTCAATTTGGTTGTCGACTCAAAGGAGTAAGGCATCTTGGAGATCTTCTGTTGTGGCATTAACAGAGTCATGCTCATTCTTCTTGTTTACTTCCTTGCAATTATTTTTGAAGTGGTCAATCTTGCCACAATTCCAGCACTGTACTTGTTTTCCGGACCTTGATTTACTTCTGCCTCTTCGGGACTTTGATCTGCCCCGATTTGAACTTCTACTAGCTCCTCTACCTCTCGTCTCGAGGTTTAAGGTAGAACTGGAAGTTGATGCTTCTCCTGTATCTCTTCTGCGAATTTCCTCGCTAAGAATATGGTCCCGGATATCTTGATACTTCATCTTTATTTTGTCATAAGAATTGCTAACAGCTGTTCTCATGACCTCCCAGCTCTTTGGCAATTGAGCTAGAGCAATCAGTGCACGTACTTCATCATCAAATTCAATTCCCACTGAAGCTAATTGATTGATGATGGTGTTGAACTCATTCAGATGCTGAATAACTGGAGTTCCTTCTGCCATTCTCAAGTAGAATAGCTTGTACATCAAATGCACTTTGTTATTGGCTGATGGCTGCTCGTACATGTCTGATAGAGCTTTCATCAAATCCGCTGTGGTCTTTTCCTTTCCCACATTGTGTGCAACTGATCTTGACAGTATTAGTCGAATGACTCCCAACACTTGTCTATCAAGGAAATTCCAATCTTCATTGCTCATATCATCTGGCTTTCTTCCTAAGAGTGGAAGATGTAGTTTCTTCCCATAAAAATAATCCTCTATCTGCATTCTCCAGTAGACAAAATCTGTACCGTCAAATTTCTCGATACCAACACCTTTAGCTTCTTCTCCAGCCATAACTTTACAAATGAGTTCAAATTCAAATAAACAAAGATCACTGTTGCGTCTGAAACACTTGAATTAGCTGGAAACGAGTCCGGAATGATCCAAATAGTTTGTCAGCACTATTTGATCGTCGCGATGGAACTCCAACTGGCGTGATCTAGCCCAAAAATGATCTGCAACACGTAGATGGTTCAAATCCAATGTACTGATGCCGAATCTCAAAATTTCGATCGTACGGATGAGTCCGGAATGATCCAAATAGTTGGAAAGCACTATTTGATCATTGAAATCGGACTCCAAATGGCTTAGATCTAGCCGAAAACAGACCTGAAAAACGGACGGTTCTGATCTGTCTGGCGCGTGAGATACACGCGCTGCACAGAGCGCGTGGGCAACGCGTGGGCGCGTGTAATACACGCGCGTACAGTACTGTGGCGCGTGGGGGAGAGTGAGGCGCGTGTGACACACGCGCCGAACCTCTCTAGGGCGCATGGGGGCGCGTGGGCGCGTGTCCTTCATGCGTCTTCAACCTCTGGCGCGCGTGGGGGCGCGCCCAGCGTGTGGTGCACGCGTCTTCAACCTCTGGAGCGCGTGGGGCGCGTGGGTTGCAGCAGATGCACGCGCCGATCTTCTAGGGGCGTGTGTAGCCTCGTCCGACCTCCGTTTTCGATTCCGTTTGCGGCAACGGATTCATCTCGACGCGAGGAACACCGTGGAGTTGTCAAAATTTGATTTTGAACAACTTAAATTTTCGGAGAGCTCGAACCAGTGCTCTGATACCAGTTGTTGGGAGTTGTTCTGACACAGAGACGATTCTAAATAAAGGTGGGACAAAATTTAACGTGGTTCGGCAATTACCTACGTCCACAGATGCTGTAATTTCACTATGAAAATAATTTTTATAGAAAAATTTTTTCTGCTCACCCACTCTCTTCCTCTCTTCTTTCTCTCTTCTACACTCTGTCTGCACTCTCTGCTGCACACACTGTCTGCACCCTTAAGCTCTCCTATTTATAGGAGAGCAGATCACTACGTTGCAGCAATTTGCTGCATGATTCTTGGAGAGATGCCTAACAATACAAAAGCACCGAACGGTGCCTAATGAGCCAAAGAAGCAAACGGTGCATGGCTCACCGTTTACTATTTTGTCTCCTCTGCAACACAGTTTAGGCGCATGGATGCATATTCATAATATAGGCTTTTTATATATACATGGCCGGTCACATGCGGATACACAGACACAGAGTAAAAAGATATATATTATCTCAATTCTAATTTTGACCTAAAGCATGTCCGTCCTTTACTACTGCAAGTTCAGAAAGTACTCGTGCTTTTGTAATGGCATTCCATAACACTGTCATGTGATGCATTGGGCTCCTTCAATTTTCTAAGTTTGAATGCAGCTGCACAACATGGCTAGGTAAAATCGAAGGAAGGTCATGGAAAAATTATCATTTTGTCGGACATATATACATGAAGGTGGCTCTGGCCCATTCAATTTCTTTATCTTTGGTCAAAAAGTAGTCCACTTTGATCATTCCAGACCATTTATTAGCTCCTTCTGTTTTTCGAAGGACGGCTATATTAGAACATCGAAACCATCTTATGATTGACTGCGTAGCTGATGATCATGAATAAAGGTTTAAGAATTATGAAACAACCTGAGTGTTTAATAATATGGTATAGCATTATTGCATCATCTTCATTTCGTGAACTGAACTACATTCATATCCTATAAAGTTTCCCCCTCCCAAAAAGTGAATTAAAAAAATTTATATACTGTTGATTAGAAAAACATGGAGGAACCTGTACGTGCACTGAAAAACAGAGTAAATCTAGTTCGATTGGTTGTCATTTGGTTTACCTGGAAAAGCTCGCCAATCAAGCAAGGAGCAATAATCCCAGAAATAGCCGGTTTCAGCTCTTCAGAACTCAAAGTACGAGGAGATAAACTTGGAAAATCATCAATTAGAAAATCTCCAAATGAAAGTGGATTCAGTACTTTTCTTGGTTCATTATTCCAACAAGTTAGAAAATAAAAGAATGTCTATCAATTGGTAGACTGTTTAAAAGACGCCTGCCTCTTTGCGGTTAATGCAAAGGAATATAAATGTTGCAATTTCTAGTATTATACCGTTACAGACAGTGAGAGGGCTTTTCCTCCTTACCCTTTCCTTCTCTTGGGGCTCAGAATGAATTCTTCTTCATCATCACTCTCATTAATTATTCTTTTCTTAGCTTTCAAATTGCCATTCTTTGATGCCTGCTGTTGCTTCTGTGAACTCTCAGGTTTACTAAGTGGTTTTAAAGATTTAATAGGAGTTCCCATCCGAATTTCCTTTTGCCTTCTCAGCTTCTTCTCATATGCCTTTTTAGCTCTTTCAGAGGAGAGCAATCCATGCTCCATCATCCTGCAATTGGAGATATGTTATTCGTTTTCTCATAACTCGGCACTAACTGTTTTACTGATCAGTCGGGAGAAAAGTAACAATAAATACTACATTCTTCAGCATAGAATGATTTTCAACGAATGGCATTCATACGGCACAGAAGAGATGGTTTACTGGTTGCAGAGTCCAAGAAGCAACAATCATAAAGTTGCTCCTTTCTGCTATGCCACTTCTTGCGAGGATGTCATATCCCACTCAAATTATTTCATGTAACACGTAGTAGCTACGGCTATCAACAAAGCATTATGGATATCTGAGTCAAGTAACTATTCCAAAAGCACTAAGAATTTCCTTCCCATGATTTATTTTCCCTTCAAGCAAATTTTCTCCAAATATTAATCTTAAAGGAACATATGAATGCTCTTGGAAGTCAGCTTGTAGTTGTAGTTGGCTGTTAGCTTTCGCATGCAATTGGAAAGACATGCTGTGATATCCACAGGTCACAATGGAGAAGGCACCTCTGCCATTGAGGTAAATGATTTTAACTGGTAGTTTCCGGAGTCTATTTCGTTATAGCTTAACCCATAGGGTTGGAAATTCTAAATCAATGGATGCTAGACTTCCATCTTGGCATTTTAGACTTTTAGTAGAAAGTTCAGATTATTTGGTGCGTCTAAACTATCTTTTCACACTGTGGATCCATGGAATCAGAATGCTGAGCGAAAGAACCCAAAGGATATGAGTTAATACAATGGCGAGCTGCAAATCTGGTGCTTTGGAGTCATAGTGAAGGCCAACCGTAAAAGAGGCACCGAGTTACACACATTGTCTGAAGCCCAAGCCAAATCCAAGATTTGGTTGGCTCAAACTATCTCAGATAGTCAGGTTGTTTAAACTGGTGCCAAATAACTACTGCTGTCGTGGTGTCTGTTGATCACATAGGTGCCCCTTGACAAAATCTAATGCATGAATTACAATGTAAGGGGCCTGCAACAACTACCAAAATCAACCACGGTGAGGCCGGAAAGAGAGGGGGAGGGGGACTTACTGAGATAAGCTCGCAATATAAATATTTTAACTAGTGAAACTGAAAGACTCAATCTATATTAGTTACAGTTGATAGTGCTAATATTCGCAACAGATTCATGCATTTAAGTAGTAGCGTACATCAGATGAAGCTTAATTTGGGTTGGATTGCTCAAAGACTGATGCGAGAAAGGAAATCATAAGTTGGCTTGGAATCCAAGACTACAATTCGTCTACTGGAAAGGTCATGATGGTTGCAATGCTCAAGTTGTAGGCTTACTGCCAATAAATGATACACCATCTCCCAGTTTTTCTAACCCAGAACATTGCCCACTTAGAGAGAAAGCAAAAACAAGTTAAGCAAATTATCATCTTGTCAGCGGCAATTTCCCCCAAACGAATGGAGGTACAATTGTTGGTGGAGGTTCTTCAAGCCAAAGAGGTGTCCCCGAACAAATGTTAGGATAAGTGAACCACCTTGCCTCGTTAGCCAGAAAGGGCATTACAATTGTGAAAGAGATAACTATGCAAGCCTAGTGATACAATCCTGAAAGAACCCAAGTGAAAGTAATATCCAAGAATTAAAGATCTAACTAATAAGATCCTAATGACCCAATCCTTAAAGAATTAAAGATCTAACTAATAAAACCTTACTTTTGATCATTTTGACCTTGTACAGGCTACCATGCTCATGCCTCCGTCAGCAACCTAACACAGAAGAGAGCCCAGAGCAAATGACGAGCTGGTCGAGCTACTATATGCAAGGTCAGCAGAAAAGGAGGCATCAAAAACCTTTTCTCTGGCTTCCTCCCTTAATTTAAACGTGAATTTTATCATTGCATTTGCTTATGCGATGCATATTAGAGTAGTTTATGCATATATTTTTCATCTTAGTTATTAAAGAATGCATGTGCATTCCCTTCAAACAAGAAGTTAGTTTAGTTACACAATCAAAACGTGCAGAAAAAACCTGTTTGCAATATAGCCAGACCAACAATCACCAGACCCCAGAATGTAGTTTTAGCTCCTCACTGCATCCAAGAAGCTGTCCAGGCTTTGTTTTGTAAACGCTAGTATGTCCAATGGCACAAAGAATCTCATTCTAAGTTTCTAACTAATTATCTTTCCTTTTGTCTACAGGAGATTGGTTACAACGAACATCTGCCTACTGGAAGGTTAGGCTCTGCCCTTCCCCTAAAGTCCACTTAGGGTTGAAGGAGAGGTTAGTCCAGCATTTTAAGAAAACGATTTACGAAATCCCAAGATAAGTACCAGGACTAAAAATGGTCTACTTTTGTGTGGAGCAACGAATAGAGTAAAACAAGTTTCATACTTCACAGGCTCACAAGTGAGCATCACATATACTAAATCGGATTAAAAGCAGTTATGCCAGCTGTAAGAATAGATAGAAAGCTCACCAAAATTCTGCCATTTCGCTTGTGGGGATCTGTTTTGACAATGACTCATAGAAAATCCTGAGGGGTTCTCTCTGTCAGTTGAAAGCAGCAAAATATAAGGTATAAGTGGCGTTACATCACTATAGGCATTTCTAAAGAAAGAAACAGAGACTAATGGCATGGGCACAGAACCTCTTCAGGAGGATCGTATTTCTGACCGGGCAAAGTGTACACTTTCTTCTCTCTTACTTTGGTAGTAGTCTTTGTTGTTGTTTTTGCTGATGCTGATGTTGTTTTCGACTTAACCTTCACATTTAGCAAAACTTATTTAAATTTAACGCAAAGACTTATCTAAATTTATCGCACTCAGTGTTAGATGAATGCAATTGATACGGAGAAGTCTTCAGATAACAAGGACCAGAGTCAACTGAAGACAATATCCATATTGCCCCCAGAAATACCCAATTCATTGCGACTTCTACAGATGGATTTACAAAAACCACATCTATATAAATCCAATCCATCAAAATCATTGCAAACGACCCAGAAACTCCAAAATCCAAATCATCCCATCGACTGCAAATTCAGAACGCACATAACAAAGAAATTCCTAAGTGCTACCTAAATCGCCCAATTGAGGGACTAATCAATAAGAACCATCTCAAGCTACAAAGAACACAAATAAACAACTCCGAAACGCAAAAAGCAATGAGATTTCAGATGGGCACCTCAGTTTTTGCGACAGTAGTCGCAGATTTCTGCTTTGAATCAATAGGCTGTTTGATTGAGCCCTCAACCTTCTTCCTGTTGGCAGAAGAAGAATCCAACTTTCCTTTTGAAGGACCATCTTGCAGGCTCGGCCTCACCTTCACCGCACAGCTTTTCGTCTCCGTAGCCATTGATATGAAAAATATATAAATCTGTGCTATTGATCTGATAATTCCGTTATCTACTTCTTCTTATTATTGCTTTGCCCTCCAGTCGATTATTCATCAGCTCTATATTGTCCCTCCTCACCCCTGTAATAATGCTACGACTCTCGGTAAAAATGAGTTATTTATTCTGTGAAAAAAATAAATAAAGACGAGAGACAGAAATCGTGTAAAATATGAAAAAGGTGTTGGATTTGCTGGTTGACGTTGTTTAACTGCCTTTTTAAAACCAACGGCAACGGATGAATGAAGCAAAGGTTTTAACTACGTTGTACCTTTCGGCGGCTGAGCTTTGCTGAGAATAAACCGTAGAAATCAAGTGTCTAACGGAGCCAGGTTAGGATACGGCTGCGCGCATTCTATTTATAAATTTGAGGTATAACATACCATTTATTGTAAGATTTATTAATTATTATACTTATAGAAGTGTAAAATATTAATATATATATTTTTTATATGAATGAGATAGTCTTAATAGATAGGGCGACCACGTTAGCAAGAGGGGCACCCGATTCTTATCATTAATTGTAGAATTGATCTTATTTTCTACGACTTTTCATCCAGTAATTTTTACAGTTTAAAGAAAAATAGATACTTCACATGGGCTTCATATTGTATTAAATATTGTTCATAAACAGCGTTAAATACAATACATTCACAAGCTATGCTTATTCCTCTTAAATTATATTAAAAAAAATTGAATAAAAGAATTGTAGAATCTCAATCCTTATACCATTGTAATATAATCTGTTTTTACTAACTTTCTCGTGACCAATAGTTACGACGCGTGTCCTGCTGCTAAGACTTTTACCGTCGCGCTAACGGCTTAACGGAATATTTTTCGTACTGTGTTATACACGCCACGCTTTTCTGACCTTGACCAAGTGTGAAAGCCACTTTTCTTCTTCGCCGCGAGCACAGAGGATTTTTTTGACCGGAGTTTAGACAACCAAAATTGATTCAAAGCTTAAGAGAAAGCACAATCTCATGTAACATAAACATGTGATGTGCTGTCCGTCTAATTCTAGCAGTTCAAATAAGGGTCCTAAGAGCTATTCACTTATATTCGTACATATCCATACTCATTTCTTTGCATTTCAAAAACTCATTGGAATCGCGTCCATTGTTTTACTTGAATTGGAAAATTGCATAATTTTAAGAGTGTAAAAGAACATCATAATGAAAAGGGAAGTTTATTGAATGAAAAGAAAAGACTACAGGTACATAGAGTTGAACTTTTCTTTTGTGTTTTGTTTTTTCTTTTTTAAGGAACTAATGGGCATACGCTAACCTCATCTCTCAAACTGAACCTAAAAATTTTGAAATATAGAAATTGAAACTTTTCTGGTATTCTAGTTTCGTCCAAGGGTGCTGAGACTGGAGTATGGAACTTGGTGGCACCGGAATAAGTGGTTCTGAAGCAATCTTTGAAGATGATTTTGGAGGAGCTAGCTAACATTTCTTAGCTATCTGTGGCTTATTTGATTAAGTCTATTGTACCAAATGGAGTGTAGAATCATATAAAAGATGTCATACTGCACAGGCTTGTCATGCCAGAGAAAATGCATTTGTACCTTTTTTACCCCCATATGTAGCTCAAGATACCTCTCCTTTGGTATTGAAAGGAGTATACTCTTCAAGTTTGGAATATCCTTCTCCAAGACAAAAACAGCAAAGGATTCCCAATTCAAAACTTCAAAAAAGGGAGGAACAAAATTGTCAGATATGATCACTGGGACACACTCATAAAATATGGCCTCCACCACTCGTGGACTGTTGACTTCGTAGCCTTTTGCACATATACAATACTTGCTGCTCTTCATGTGCTGAATATAGTTCTTATTGCCCTTGACATGAGGCATTCGACCAAAGATTTTCATGTCGGGATCTTTCTCTCCCCAGTTTTGTAACAGAAATGGCCGCAGATAACCATGCATACTTCCTGCAAAGAAAGCTAGGATTGACCTCTCGGAGGAAGGTTTTCCTCCAAGTTCCCTTAGTAGATTCTGAGGTGAGCGTACTAATGTTTCCGGAAGAGATACATCCTTTCCGAGAACAAAACCTTTCATATCAGCATTGCAGAGGGCTCTTATGCACTTATTCATATGCTCCCTTGTTTCTTCTAAGGCCTGAGGAAGTGAACTTTCATTAGAACAATACATCCATCTAATGTGATTGGGATTTGATAATGATTTGAAATTCAGGTTTTCGATGGCACAGTAAAATGGTTATTGAATTCATTATATACAGCACTCAAACTTACATCCCATATTCTAAAACATGGTCATACTCGTACTCCAAGCAGAAAAATCATAATAATCAGTTACTAGAGTTAAAAAGATGTGTGATCGCCAGTTCATAGAATGGTTATTATCAAAGGGAAACTAACACTGCTCCAAAATCAAGAGTATGTTGCCTAACACAAAAAATAAAATACCTAATAGTTTTCTGAATCATTTAGGCCATGTGAAATACTACGAAACAATGATTCATTCAAATGCTATGTTAGACAAATTGGGATATCGCTAGAATTTTTGTCAAGTCTTAAATGCTCCCAAGTGATTGGCAGAACATAGCTTTTTTTTTTTCTTTCTTCTTTTTTTTTTCTTTTTTTATGGGAAGAAGCATGAGAAGCGTACCCAATCATGACAAGCAACAAGAAAATGATCTGCTCCTCCAGTTCTGTTCCAGAAAGGATGCTTGGCTGCAATCATGTCCAAGTAGTTCTTCAAGTATTGTATAAGGTTCTTACGGGTGTGTGAATTAGGTACATATAATGTTAGCTCCAACAATCGAGAGCTGAAGGGTAAGTAAAACAGATGGGCCTTCGTAGGGTCTTTTGTCACAAATTTTTTGTTAGCTTCCAGCAGCTTCATGAACCATCCCTCAGATGCGTATATTCCCATGACTAGTGGCTGGTGGAAGATGGGTTTTTCCCCCTCGCTGTAAATATAAACTTTGAGAATGTCTTCCATTAACTCATAACTCCTGCAATTTGGATGAACAACGTAATGAAGATGCAATTCACTCGAGTATCACTGAATAATACCTTGTTTGTGTGTAAGACTTGATCTATACAGCTTGTGCTCATTTTAGAAAGAAATATAGGAAGAGCGAATGATGGGAAAACAACAGCCAGTCTATCCCAAGATAATACATTAGTCCAATGTTTCGCACAGACAGGATATTTAAACAAGGATGTTCTTCCAAATGTGGAACAAGGAAGACATAGCTCCAAGGTCTTAATTTGGGAGGTAATGCAGGTGGGGTTGAGGTATATCTGACATTCGAATTTTTCTAAACAAAAAGAGGGAGGAGAAAAACATTGATAGAATCTCCCCCAAGCGAGGATACAAATCATTCTAGAAAGTAATCACATCCATTTTAACTAGAGAACCACGGGATCCCCATTCAATTTGGGTGAATCTTTCTGATCCCCCCTGTTTGTTAAAGCCAACACAATTCAGATGAGTTTTCAAACATACTGATTACCATCAACATATTTTACACATGTATATAGACTGACAACCATTTTGCACAGCATTCTTACATCCAGTCCATACAACCAAAAACAAAGAAAAAGAAAAACAACCGCCAATTTTTTTTTCATTTTTTCAGTCTGGCACTTCATGAAGGTATAGAAGAGAGAAGATCAGAAGAGAAGGGGGGCAAAGGCGACATGTAGAAAATCTCTCTTTTAGTGACAGAATTTCCACATGTAAAAAACACTTAAAGCACTGAGGTTTTTACAAGAAAATCGTCATAAGGAATAAGTTAATACACAAAAGGATATGCTTAGCTCGCCTTTTAAACATGGAAACATTCCTGTAGAGAGGAGCATGAAGCTTTAGGTCATTATTTACGATGGGCGCATTCTCGATCAGTGATTTTGCATAAAGTAACTCTTGGTCAGCAGCAGAAGACCATTCTGGTGCCTACAAACAAAATGGAAAAATAATTAAGGAAAAATCTGAAGCTATTTATTCACGAAGAATTCAATCCCCTTCAATACAACGACAGAAGAAAAAGCCCCACCATAGTTCAAGCGAAAGTTCAAACACATACCATTGACTGGTTTGAAGAATGACTCCGAAGCAACAACTCGTTCATCTCAGATATTGAAACTACCACAGAGGGTGGCTTCCCACGCCCTTAGTCACCTTGGGGACTCCAGTCCCAGAAGAATAATTGGCTGGCGGGGTGAGGCCACTTTGTAATTGCCCAGGTTTTGTATCACTCACAGGAGTGGTATTTCCAATTTTCTCCTCTAAGGATGTATTTGAAATAACAGCGGGTGTTATAATATCTGTATCCATGATGATGGGGGAAGCTGCCTTGGGTGACGCATTCATAGGTGATGTTGCAGGCAAAGGACTTGCAGGACGAGCACCTGAGTTTCCAATATGTTCTGATATGGGAGTAACAGTTCCATTTCCAACCTTACCTACCGAAAGAATATCATCTGTATTATTTTTCTTCTGATGGAAGTCTTGCTTAGGTTCTTTAACGACCTCCTCCAGTGCAGATCCATTACCTGAGTCTTTTGTATTCAAAATTGTAGAATTTCTGTTTAGCACTTCCAGATTCTCAGATGAAGACCCCTTATTAGCATCGTCATTCTCATCCAATCCCAGAGACTTGTTTGGATCTCCATTTCTATCTGAGACGAGACCATTCTTAAGATCATTTCCATCCATTACTTTGGACATGCCGGTATTATTAGCTGACTCATTAACAACAGATGTATTCGTGGAGTTTGAAACATTCAAAAGCGTCATGTTACCAATCTTCTCAGGTTCAGGGGGTGAATTTCCAATCAGGAAGCTACTATTTCCCACTGCCGAAGGCTTATCAGCAGAAAATAAAGACCATAGAGCATTACCATACGGAAGTTCGAAATACTGGAATGCTGTAATCACTGCAAACATCATGCCCATAAGCCATAGGAGTCTCCTGGTTTCTACCTGACATAAAACTTGCCAATCCATTCTGAGAAACCAAAATGTTTGTTGTTGGCTAATTCTTAATGGACATAATCAACCCTGAAATTTATCCCAAATCTTCAAGTTTAGATAGAAAGAAAGCCCTTTTCCTTATTGACAAACAACTTAATAGCTCTTCAAGTCTGTCCTCAAATGAATGACATGGGCAAGCGAAAATCAAGGATAATTTCAGAAGATTTAAAACACCATGCATTAAAAATGAGAAACAAAAATTACGATGAGAGTTTCACTTCCATGCAAACAGCAGTACGGGGTTTATCACACATCAATGAAGAGCTTACAACCAGAACAAATCATGATTATTAAGCTTGGCAAGACTATTTCTGACCAACCTCAACCTAGATTGATTATACCATTATCTACTTTAATTAAGCATTTTGTATTACATAAATCAAACAATAGAATTTGATGTACTTTACACATTTTTCCTTTATCTATGAAAAAAATAAAATTTTCAGTATTTTTGAATGCTGGTTGTCAACTGATGTGATTACCTATACACAACTTTAGATCAAACAACAAACTCCATATATAGCTCCTAATAGCACACACAAAGCATAATTATAAAATATTCAGGTTCCTCCGATATCTACCAAACTAAATTTTCCCTAAGCAATTAACGTCAAACTTCTATACTTCGCCATGCAATAAAAAAATAAATGTTCAGATTTAATTACATCCACCTTCACGGGAAACAAAAGTGATCATTAGCCTACAATAAAAAAGCAGGGCCTGTACAGAGTTTTTTTCAACAAAGCGACAATGTTTCCAATAAAGGAGAAACAGATTAAACATTCATTTGTCAATACCATGTTGATGTTCAGCTGCCCATAAAAAAATACCAATATGATCTGCAGAACAAGAACAAAAAAAGGAATGCAAAAGAGAAAGAAAAAAGAAAGAAAGAGAGCCCACTTGGATTTCATCAACTGAATTTGGGTCAAAGTTTTATTAGCAATATCAGAGATTCAGAAGTTAGCTTTGTTTCTTTTCCTACGCTTTCTCAGCTACCAAACAGTTTTTTTTGTTTTTTTAACTTCTTTATTTCCTGTCGTTTAACTTTTGAAATAGAGATCGAATATAGATTACCTGGCTCTTGAGCTTCGCTGCCCTTGATCTGTGGTTCTGTTGTTTATCGTTAGAGTGATATAGTAGCTCATGATTCTTCATTTCCATGAAGCGCGAAACCTGACGCTTTGGACAAAGTATTGGGATCTGATTTTACGAGGATTCTACGTAGAATGCCACAGTCAATTACTTAAGAAGGAGGCGCTAATCCCACGCGCGGTCATGCGATTGGCTCTGTTTCCTTCAACGGTTCCGTCAAGATTGCGGGGCTGGCAGATTTTGAACCTCAGAGTCACTGAATACTTTAGAAGCTGCTACGTACACCGAGGCTATCACCCCGAGACTTTCTGCCGATGGTGAATTTTGCACTTTTTTTTTCTTTTTTGTTTTTTTGGGGGGCATTTTGCACTTTGTTTTTTTTCTTTTATAATTTTTTAGATCAAGATAGTTTTATAAAACGAGATTATTTTTATAAATTATTTTATAAAAGTATCTTCATTTAAGATAGTATTATAATTTTTTTTTTTACGTATATCATTTTCTTTTATATTTTATTCTATGTAAGTATATTGTTGATATGAAGGGATTTAATTTATAATAAAAATATATAAATTTAAATTTTATAAAGTTATATAAATTTAAATTTTATAAATCAAATTATATTATATGAGTTATGTGGATGGTATATTAAATCAAATTTCAACCCAGCATGTAGTTTCCTTATTTAAAAAGTAATAATATTTAAAAATAAAGTATAAACATAAAACAATTAAAAACTTATAAACAGAAAATAATTATTTAAGTAAAAAGATTACAGGGAGAAAATCCATGTTACCACTTGGGCGAAGGCCCAAGGTGGTACCCTATCAAGAGTCGTCGTGGATGGCCGGTCGGCCCACGATGGTTTGGGGCTAGTCGTGGCCCACCCCTCGATGGGGAGACTCTCCCCCTGGTCGTTAGTTATACAACCCCGCGTTGGTCAAGTCACTTCCTTTCCTAAATTCAGCTGTTTTTAGTTTACAATTTCATTGATATGATTCATTCTTGTATGCCGAGAAACTTATATCTAAGACAATGAAGAAACAAAAAAAAAGTAGTTGTTTTTGGGATTCCCAATGAATGTGTTTTCTATTTTGTTTTGTTGATAAGCAATAACTCTAGTTAATAATGATTCAATGAATATGATTCCTTAAAAAAAAAAAAAAGGGAAAGCTCTTATAACAATGAATATATTAGTGCATATATATATATGTATATATATTAACATTATATTATTACACGTGGCGTAGTCAGTGCGACCTGTGCTGTACTGGATGGACTGGGCTTTTTAGGATCTGCAAAACCCATTCTGAAATTCAGCCCGAAACTCATATCCACTATATCAAAAAGAAAAATAAATCAAGACAAGAACCGACCCAAATCTCCCAGGCCAGCCCACTTCAAGATCATAAATAAACGCAGTCCATGAAAGCCCAATTCGGCCCAGACCTCTGTACTGCATGTCTGCAAGTGATGATGGTGTAATCTGCTACGTACATTGGTTTTCAGTTTGACTTCAGTTTGATTGGGTGTACAGAACAGATAATAGAATGGGCATGATATGGATTATGGAGGATAGATGGCCATTTTCTATTGCTCGCCCAACCTGAAAATGGAAAGAAATTAGGTGAAAAAAATGAAATTTAAGGGGGATATTCGCATGGCCTTCCAACTCTCAATGCAGCCAAGAAAAGGGTTGGATTTAAAGAAATATTCCAAACAAGTAGTGCAAAGAATACAGCGAAAGAAGTGGATTAATTTTGATTAACCAACAACCAACCCTTAATTAGTGTGGATAAGATCAAGTGGAAGCATTTAACAAGCAAAGATACCTTTTATAGAGCAGCAAATTATTTCGTCTTCTTCCATCTTACGTACCCAACTCATGATCATCAATGGCACAGACAGCTTTAAATTTAAATATTTGGCTCTGGCTAGCTGGTACGTGGCATGTTCATCAATCAAGTTATGTAATGCATGCGTGGGTCTTAATGTCGAATTTTTATAATGTTTTAAGCATTCACGGCATGCATGCACGCTGATCTCGTCATCCATATAGACATGAGACCTACCATATTCATCCATCCTCAGGGATTCTCCTATATATATATATATATACTTTCTTGAAAAAAGAAAAACGAAACAAAACAAGACAAAACAAAAAATTCCTACTCTCTTATTGGACTGATCCATATTTGCATTGAAAAAAAAAAACACTCGTTACATTATTTTAACTATAAAACTATATGTATATATAATAGTTACCATTCTAATATATGGCATGGCGTGCTACAAGATTAATTGTTCATTGATAAGGCAGTGGACAAAGCCATCTAACCCTCTATTTTATTCTTAATTTGTCACCTCTAGGGCTTAACCTGTCGTTACGTCCCAGCAATATATATATTAATTAACTTGTTTGTAACTGAGTTGATCAGGCTATTTATATATGTCTGCTATGAATTTGGGCGTTCCGCTAACCAATACCTGCAAATTATATACTTCCTAAGGGCAGCTAGCAGAGAGAGAGAGAGATGGCAGCCACATATATGGCATTTCAAGTGAATTGCAGTATTGAGAGGAGGCCGCCCACCCTCTCACACGTTAACATTGATCACTTCAAGACCCATATTTCTTCTTTTTTCAAGGTAACTCTCTCTCTCTCTCACTCTCTAGAGTGAAGCTAGCTCATGATCATGATGTATATAGTTTTGATCATCCAAAGCAATACTTGGAACTTTGAATATGTCGCCGACTTTTGCACCATTTTCTGGCAACCAGTAGATCATTACAAGATTTTGGCCAATTTTCAGCATACGAATTATATATGCTTTTTCTTTCGAACTTAGTTCTCGATTGGCCGATTAATTTCCGGGAACTATATAGTTTGTTTGGGACTGGAAAAGTTCTAAAAATTCAGCAACCAATTAAACTATTATACGATAATCTGACTGGAGATTTACTTATCATTTTTGCATAAGCAGCCAATCCTAAGAGAAGTGCAACAAGTACCCATCCATATAGATGTTTCCAGAACAATGAAGAACACTTCTGCGAAAATGCTGGACGCCTTTGTGGATTCGGTGTTTGAGTTTGCTGACCAGCCACTGCTCCCTTCTCAGGTATATATAATACGTACCCGGACGCTTAATTTCCGGCCATTTTAGTTAGCATTAATTCCATGCACACAAAACGCACGTATAATTTTGAATCTTTGATCTCAGTTCTTCAATTTGCATAGTTTAATCGTGTCAAATTTCTTGCCAGGATAACTTTTCTCCAGTCGACGAGTTGAAACAAGCTTATTACTGATATTGAAGGGGGAATCCCCTATGGTTTCCGTGAAGGTGTCTACATCAGAAATGGTCTGTAGTACTTGACCTTTGTTGTTATAAATATTCTCACTATTAGACATAATATTCTTATTTGTCATTGACATCTTGATTTAGATGGAGTTTAGTACTCTTCGATCTTCTTGGTTATATCTAACACATTAATTAATAAAAAATGTAACTCCAGCATGCTGTTTTTTATTGGAGTATTTCAAGGATTGCATGGAAATGTCGAAGCTGGATTAACATTGCTACATCTCGTATCTAAAGCTTTATCTTGTTTCGGATCCGTATTTTGAAGTTTCTTGTCGTCATGAGTTTACTTCATTCGTTCGAATTTGCCGGCCTAATTAACTCGGATCAAAAGGCATGCAAAATGACACAATGCCCTAGCCTTGACGAATGTCATGTTTTCCATCGTGGGTCGACATTTGTGTATTTTTATATGTTTTCCTGTCCGAGTTAATACGGTGGTTTTTAGATGAAAGGTCAAACCGGCCGTAAATAAAACAAATCAAGCTGAGGCAGGGGACTAGGGGAGTAAACGAAACGTTGAACACGACTGGCCGCATAGGTTAAGAGCACAAATTAATAATCGTGCTTTGGAATCTTGGATACATTAATGATGGCACGGAAAATTATTACCTACTTTTTATAATATGGATATTGATGCATGTGATATAAATGGATAATGACACTAGAAGTGTACAATTAATAGTTATTTTTCTAACAATATAAAGGGCCTGAAAGGGCTTGGTAGAGATAGATTGTATACTGTAATGTTGGATTGGACAGGGCCAGCATTCGATGTAATACCAGGCTAGGAAACTGTCACTGATTAATGGTGCTTGCGTTTTGCTTCAATTGCAGGAACAAACCCCTTTTTTGGAGGACTGAAATTGACTAAGTCCGTGTTTGGAAGGTCAAGTCACACTTGGGTGGAAGGAGAAGGAATGCTTCATGCTTTGTATTTTAATAAAGATGGCAATGGGAGGTGGAATGTTGTCTACAATAACAGACATGTTCAAACCGAAACGTTCAAGCTAGAAAAGCAAAGAAACAAGCCGTCTTTTCTACCCGCCATTTTGTGTCTGCTTATCTGCTTAATTTGGTGGGGATCGATATCAATTTCACTATGTTACTTTAAAGTAATTAGTAGCCTCTTTTAATTAATCCTAAGATCATGTGAGTGAGGGAAAGGCTTTGATTAGCTTATAAAATGGGTTGAGACCTTTGATCTGAATTTTGCAGTTGAGATTTGGGATGGTAATCAAGTACATAAGCAACACCAACATTTTCGAGCATTCGGGGAAATACTACTCAGTTGCAGTGAACGACGTGCCTCAAGAGATCGACATTTATACACTGAAAACTTTAGGCAATTGGGATGTGAATGGAGCATGGAAACGGCCATTTACCAGCCACCCAAAGGTCCCCCAGCAAGCTCTGATCTTTTTGTCTAATTTAGATAATATTATGGGTAATTAATTCCCAGTGGAGTAGTAGTACTTGTGATCTTTCATTTAAACTAAACCGATTAAAGACTAATTACCCCGACCATATGTCAATTAAAGGACTCGGATTTTGCTTTATTATCTCATAATTTCTAAATGTTACAGAGAGCTCCAGGTACCGGAGAGCTGGTTATTATAGGGGTGGATGCTGTTAAACCTTTAATTTCCTCGAAGTGGGGTGGATGATCGATACACAAATTCAAAACAACGGCAAAAGATAATATATATTTAGTTGGATCCTTGAGGAGTGAAACTAGATTCTAATTAGTGAGTCTGTCCTATTGATCTTTTGCTGCAGCTGATGGAAAGAAATTGATTCACAAAGTGGATCTCGGGCTGAACAGGTCTAGCCTTATTCATGACATAGGGATCACCCAGAGGTGAGACAGTACTGATCTGATCACTAATAAAATGTAATAGAGCGCACTTCATGTATTTATGGAACCTAATATTAAATCGTGCTAATTTATTTTTTTGCCTTGCAGATACATTGTGATCATGGATTTCCCGCTGACTATAGACATAAAAAGACTTATTCATGGAGGCCCGTAAGTACATGCATATGATCCTTTCATAATCATGACTCCGATTTGTATATATATATATATAACTGGAAGTCTGGAAGCATCACATGAATTCAATATACATACATGTGTGTATATATATATATATGCTTCATGTAGTAGTACAACATTCATTCACTTATTTTTTTTTAAGTCACCAAAAATATTTATGTGTAGATTAATGAAGTACAATAAGGAAGAATATGCAACGATTGGGATACTGCCTCGGTATGTCGATTCTGATTCAATCAATTAGTGGTTTGACGTTGAACCCAATACCACATTTCACATTCTCAACAGCTTCGAGGATGGTGATGAGGTAATTACATTGATTAATATAGAAAGAAAAAAAAAAGTTATCTGCTTAAACAATAAATTGGTATATCTTTTCAATTTATAAGATCAACTAGTGATCATGATCACTTCATTAATATTTGAATTTTTTTTGTACGAGGATGTCAACAGGTTGTGGTGTGGGGGTGTAGAGCCCTTGATTCAATCATACCAGGGCCTGATATGGGTCTGCATAAATTTGAATGGCTTTCCAGAAGATTTAAACCTATGAATTGTATAGAGGAAAATCCTATAAGTAACTCATCGACAGAAGATGGATCCCTACTTACTCGTTGTTACGAATGGAGATTACACATGCAAACGGGAGAAGTTAGGGAGAGAAATCTCACAGGAACAGAATTCTCTATGGATTTTCCTATCGTCAATGGAAATTTTACAGGAGTTAAAAATAGATAGGGATACACTCAAGTTGTTGATTACATTGCGAGCTCTACCAGCTCAGGTAATTTTGATCGATGTCCCTTAATTATCATGAAATTAAATATTGATATATATATATATGAGAATTTTCAACTACTACGTACGTACGTACATGATTCTTTCAGGCATGATGAAATTTGGAGGTCTAGCCAAACTACACTTTGAGGAGACAAAGGTAAAGAGTCCTCCCTGGAAACTTTCTGCACGGAGTTTTGGCACAAAAAGAAAATTCCGAGTAAAATAAAATAAAAATAAAAATAATAAAATGCTATAAAGTCCAAGTCCATTTTGCTCAGCTTCCACTTTGATGATCACTTAGTTATGCTTATTTTTCATGCAAGGATGTTTATCTGATTAAAAATATTCCAACTCATGATCTGGTTCTATGAAACTAGAGAAAAGTACGAACTGATCAGGAGCTGATAAAGGTGGAATACCATATGTTTGAGGATAATACTATAAGGAACCCACATAAATCACGTCTATACGTGATTTCCTCCATGTATATATATTTGAAGGGCTATTCTGTTTTTAGCTATACTTTCCTTAAATAGCTGTTGTATCAGTTATGATTGTATATTCCTTAAATAACAGTATTCATGTATTATATATAGATGAATGATAATGCAGAATATGTATGAAGATTTTTACCAAATCATTTGCGTAAACCTTATATGGTATCAGAAGGTTCTTCTCCCACGAGATCAGAAACGTCCTCCAACTCCATGTCGTCCCATGATGAATCCACACTATCTCTTGTTACTATCAACACTTCCAGTCAATTACCCCACAAACTCACATCCTCCAATTATCCTTCCTGGCGTGCAACCTTTCTCACTATTCTCATCGGCTATGATCTGATGAAATATTTGGACGGTACCTTTCGGTGTCCTCCACCTACTGCAGATTCTTCCACCTCTGCTGTGGCACTCTATGCACACTGGTGCCGACAGGACCAGTTATTGCTGAACGCTATCTTTGCTTCTGTTTCTGAAGCAATTATGCCCCTCATTGCAATGACCGCTACAAGCCGTGATGCCTGGCAGCATCTCGCCCGCTTGTTTGCTAGCAAATCACGGGCACAGATAATGCAGTTGTAGGAAGACCTCACCCTTATTCAAAGGGGTTCCCACATGGTGTCTGAGTTCCTTCATGCAGTTAAGGTAATTGTTGATGAACTCTCCTTGATTGATGCACCAGTTTCAGATGATGATTTAAAGTTATATGTGCTAAATGGTCTTGGCTCTGAGTTTCGAGATATGTTAGCTCCTATTCGCACCAGAGAAACTGCATTGTCTTTTGCAGAATTACATGATCTGTTAATTGGCCATGAACACTACCTCAAACGTATGGATGGAATTCCTTCAACGCTGGTTGTTACTACTAATTCCTCTCAACGGAAACCGTCCAATCCAAGGTTCAAAAACAACAAGAATCGATCCAAACAAAAGTCCTACAACAAAGCTCCTTCTAAGAAGTCCCCTATTGTGTGCCAAATCTGTGATCAGCCCGGTCACTCTGCCAAGCAATGTGCAAAACTGCAATCTCGGCCTGCGGTCAACTGCACTACTTCCTCGGCTCCCTCAAATGGCAAATGGCTTCTTGATTCCGCTGCTTCCCACAATATTACATCTGATTTGGCTAATCTCTCCATTCACTCTGAATATGATGGACAAGATGAGGTTATTCTTGGAGATGGTACAGGTTTGCAAGTTGCTAACATCGGTTCTACTTCTATTTCCTCCCCTTCATGGTCTCTTACGTTAAAAGAAACTTTGCATGTGCCGCTTATTCACACAAACTTGATTTCGGTTCACAAGTTTACACATGATAACAATGTTATTGTTGAATTTCACCCCTCTTTTTATCTTGTGAAGGATCGGATGACGGGAGTGGTGCTCATGCGTGGTAAGTGTGAAGGTGGAGTTTATCCCGTGGAACTATGTTCTTCCTCGCCTCAAGCTCATACTGTCACCTTGGCTGGAACCCGTGCTTCGTTTGATCGTTGGCATCATCGGCTGGGTCACCCTACTCTAAAACTTTTATCATCTCTTCTTTGCCGTTTAAATTTGCCTCTGTCCTCTCCTAAGTCCTTAGTGTCATGTATTTCGTGTCATTGCAATAAGTCATATAAATTACCATTTAGCGTCACTTCTCTTACGAGCAATGCTCCTCTTGAATATTTGTATGCCGATGTTTGGGGCCCATCCCCGGTTCCTTCGGTTGATGGCTACCGTTATTATGTACTTTTTGTTGATCATTTTACAAAGTATTGTTGGTTCTATCTTATGCGAAATAAGTCCGACGTGTCCTCTATTTTTGTTCAATTCACCACTATGGCTGAAAATCAATTTTCCGGAAAAAATAAAAATTTTTATTCCGACAACGGTGGTGAATTTCTCAAACTTAGACCTCTTCTGGCTACTCATGGTATTAGCCATTTTACCACTGTACCGCATACTCCCTAGCAAAATGGTACTGTCGAACGTCGCCATCGACATATTGTCGAAACGAGTATGACCCTTTTACATCATGCCTTCGTTCCTTCCACTTATTGGTCATACGCTTTGGCCATGGTGGTTTATCTTATTAATCGTCTTCCTACTCTCTTACTCTCGCGTCAAAGTCCCTTTGAAGCATTATTTGGACGGGTGCCCGACTACCATAAGTTGCGTACATTTGGTTGTCAGTGCCACCCTTGGCTTGTTCCCTATCGGACAAATAAATTTCAACCCAAGTCCAAACCGTGTGTCTTTCTCGGTTATTCCTTAACTCAACATGCTTTCAAATGTCTGGACCTTCACACTGGCAAACTCTATCTCTCCCGTCATGTTACGTTTGATGAAAACATTTTTCCATTCACAAAGTCACCACCTACTGCTTCTTTGCCTACTGCTCCACCGTGTTTTGTTGTTTCCTCACCGACTCCAGTTCCTCCGGTTTGCATTGTTCCCTCGAATGATCTTCCCGTCACACCTTCTGCGCCTGCTGCTACGACAATTGTCAATTCGGCTCCTCCACCAGGTATGGCTTCCTCTGCTCATGCTAGTAATTCCTCTAGTTCTGAGACTTCCCTGCCCATAGCACCTGCACCTCCTACCCGTACTCATCTAATGGTTACTCGGGCTCAAAATAATATTTTCTGTCCTAAGCAACTTTCGGTTACTACCAAGCATCCTATTGCATTATCGTTGGAACCGACTTGTGTATCTCAGGCACTCAAGGATCCCCGTTGGCGTAAGGCAATGGTAGAGGAATTCACTGCCTTAGTTTCACATGGCACCTGGCACCTGGTCCCTAAGTCCTCTGCCTCTAATTTAATTGGCTGTAAATGGGTGTTTCGGATTAAGCGTCATCCTGATGGTACCATTGATCGGTTTAAGACACGCCTGGTTGCTAAAGGGTTTAATCAGCGCCCGGGTGTCGATTATACCGAGACCTTCAGTCTCGTTATAAAACCGACCACCATTCGACTTATTTTATCACTTGCATTGTCCAACAACTGGCCACTCAAGCAAATTGACGTCAATAACGCGTTCTTGCATGGTCAGTTAACTGAACAAGTATTTATGCAGCAACTCGCCGGCTTCGTTGATCAGTCTCATCCTCATCATGTTTGTTCACTTCATAAATCTATTTATGGTCTTAAGCAGGCGCCTAGGGCCTGGTTCAATGCTCTATGCTCTGGTCTTCTTGCGTTGGGGTTCTTTAATTCCAAATCCGATAGTTCCTTGTTCATTTACAATCGGGATGGGATCATATTCTACGTGTTGGTGTATGTTGACAATTTAATTCTCACCGGTAATAACGGCCAGTTCTTGCGGCATGTTGTTCAGTCTTTAGGTGATAAATTTTCACTGAAGGAACTAAGTGATCTGCACTACTTTCTCGGAGTAGAAGTCATTCCGATTCAGCAAGGTCTCTTTCTTTCTCAAAACCGTTATGTTCATGATCTCCTTACCAGACTAAAGATGGATGGTGCAAAGGAAGTTCAAACACCCATGTCTGTGTCTGCTAAGCTCCAGCTTGATGATGGTTCGGCTAACTGTGATGCTACTGAATACAGACGCACCATTGGTTCTCTTCAATACCTCTCACTCACTCGCCCAGACCTTGGTTTTGCAGTGAATCGTCTTGCTTAATTCATGCACAAACCAACTGTCACGCACTGGCAACATGTTAAACGGCTCCTACGCTATCTCAAACAGACCATTCACTTTGGTCTTCTATTGCGTCGCCAAACCAACCCGATGCTTAGGGGCTTCTCAGACGCTGACTGGGGTGGTGATCTTGATGATCGAAAGTCTACTACGGCTTATATAATTTTTCTCGGAAATAATCCTATCAGCTGGCGCACTAGGAAGCAAAAGGTAGTGGCTCGCTCATCTACGGAAGCTGAGTATCGGGCACTAGCTACTGCAGCTTCGGACATTGCCTGGATTCAATCTCTTCTTAATGAACTTGGTATCAAGTTACGTGAACCCCCACTCCTACTCTGTGATAATGTTGGCACAACTCAGCTAAGCCTCAATCCAGTTATGCATTCCCGGATGAAACACATCGCCATTGATCTTCATTTTGTCCGTGACTTTGTTTGTCGTGGTCAGTTGCGTGTTGCTCATGTTCATACGGATGACCAGCTTGCCGATCTACTAACAAAGGCCCTCGCTCGAACTCGCTTCAGCTCATTACGTGGCAAAATTAACGTTGCTGATGGCACGCTTATTTTGAGGGGTCGTATAAGAGAACCCACATAAATCACATCTATACGTGATTTCCTCCGTGTATATATATTTGAAGGGCTACTCTGTTTTTAGCTATACTTTCCTTAAATAGTTGTTGTATCGGTTATGATTGTATATTCCTTAAATAGCAGTATTCATGTATTATATATAGATGAATGATAACGCAGAATATGTGTGAAGAAGATTTTCACCAAATCATTTGCGTAAACCTTATAAATACCTTTTGCACGGGTGCTGCTTTTGTCCCGAAAGAAAGAGGTTTTGAAGAAGAAGAAGATGGTTGGATAATCACTTTTGTTCACAACGAAGATACTAACATATCTAAAGTGAGTCAAATTCTTTTCTTATTAATGCAAGTAGTGTATATATCCCCTTTTACATCTCTTGGCATGTTATTTTAGATTGATAAGTAGATTCTCTCTGATCTGATCTTGCAGGTTTATATAATTGATACAAAGAAGTTTTCCTGTGAGCCGGTTGCCAAAATTACTTTACCTTGTTGAGTTCCATATGGATTTCATGGAGATTTCATGACAATCAGCTCATGAATATTGCAAACAGGACAGCATTAAACACTTGCATGCAGATCAGAGATTATCTTCTGATTCTCCGAGCTGCATGCTGGTTTAACCAAACCACGTACGTACGTACCTTAATTGATCTTCGGTGAATCAGATTAAATTGGGTCATGTAGTACTCATGATGTAATAATTAGTTATGTCATTGTACGTTCAATACAATTAGTCCAAAATTGATTTGGAATTGAGTTGCAAGTTCCTATATATCTAATAGATAATTAACAAGAGCTTCCCCCAATTAATGCATTATGAGATCATGAAGTATTGCCTCTGCCGGCATCTGACATCTTTTTCTCCAACAATGAGAACTATTATAAATTCAAAGATATTAATTTTACAATAAATCTACTTTATAATAAAAATAATTTTATAATCTGAAATATCATGTTAAGGCACATGAGTTAATTTTTAAGTTTATTTTTATATAATTTTTTTTATGATTAAAGTATTTCCCTTTATCCATTATTCTTCAACTCAGATTGCATAGCCTTAACTTTTTTTCTGTGTCATTTATACTTAATTTGCTGCGCTTCCCTGAACTTAATTCGATGATATATACACGACTTTTTGCTGATCCAATTTTTCCAACCCTCTTGCTTGCAGCTCTCTATTAAATTTGGGAGGTAAGAATATTAATGCTACTCATTTAATATTGAATCAAAAGTGAACAGTTCGGCTTTAATCAGGAGTCGATAAAAATGAAGAAGATTTTATGAAATAAAGGTACATGAGCTGCATGCAGAGCACGGCCTGACACAAGTTTCCATAATTAACAGTTGGTGCTCTACCCCCATCAAATGAGTCCAACAGTTAGACATAGATAGTCATTGAATTTCATGAATGAAACGTACTGATCATTGCATTACTTATAAACGATCACAACAACCATATTAATGTCACTTCGACGCCCGCCCGCATGCATGGTAATTATTAGAATCACACACATCACGCACACAATGAATTAAGCAATATTGTAGATTTATTTGATCTCTCGCCCCGTTTTGTACAAATCACAATTACATTGAGTTTGTGCCTGGATTCACGTACGTCGTAGTGATTAATTAGCACTTACGTACACGGATTGGGAAATATTCCAAGTAACAACCTGATTCTCTGCACCACGGTGATGGCCCGTCATAATTTTCAGCTAGTTGGTTTCATTTAATGGTGTCACAGGTATCACTCTTATGGACTTCAAGCCCTTAAATGAATATATAAATAAGCCACCCATCCTATCTTCATATATATATATATATATATAAATTTCCCAACCCTCTTATAATTGTAAACGCCCATAACCCAGTTTTTCCTTTTCTTAATTTTGTACTCTCGTTCGCTCATTTGGCCATGGAATACCAATTTAGAAGATCACTTTTCAATTTCATAGACGAAGATAGAGACGATGTACGATCACCCACCCAAATTTCCATGGAATCTCATCCTGAAATGCGTGAGCTTAATCTCCAATTTAGCCACGCAGTGCCTTATAGCCCCACCAGAATACGTAAGCAAATGGCACCTCCTAGCCCAGAACCAGAATCCCCATGGACACTCTCCCCTCTTCAAACTCCATCTCCTTCACTGCTCTACCACTGCATAGCTTCGCTCCATCGCCACGAAGGCCACATCTACTCCATCGCAGTTTCCAAGGGAGTAGTCTTTACCGGCTCCGACAGTAACCGGATTCGCGCATGGAGGCAACCAGACTGCATGGAGCGGGGATATCTCAAGACAAACCGTGGTGCGGTCAGGGCGATTTTGGCTTATGGTAAAACGCTTTTCACTGCGCATAAAGATCACAAAATCCGGGTGTGGAACTTTACGGTTTCAGATGGTTTTCGGTCCAAGAAGATCTCCTCTCTTCCTAGAAAAAGCTCATTTCTGTTGTTCCCGAGGACAAATACCCAACAACACAGGGATTTTATTTCTTGCATGGCTTATTACGAAGCAGAAGGGCTATTATACACTGGCTCCTACGACAAGACAGTTAAAGTTTGGCGTGTTTCAGACAAGAAATGTGTGGACTCGTTTGTGGCGCATGAAGATAACATAAATGCAATATTGGTGAACCAAGATGATGGATGTGTTTTCACCTGCTCTTCTGATGGCTCTGCTAGAATTTGGAGAAGGTTGTACAGAGAAAACTCTCACACCCTCACCATGATCCTAAAGTTCCAACCATTCCCAGTACATGCATTGGCATTAAGCTCATGCTTTAACTATTGCTTCCTCTATTCTGGGTCATCAGACGGTACCATAAATTTTTGGGAGAAAGAAAGATCAGTGTCTTATAGATTTAACCATGGAGGATTTTTGCAGGGCCATCGTTTCGCTGTTCTTTGCCTAGTGGCTATTGAAAAGTTGATATTTAGCGGATCAGAGGACACAACCATTAGAATTTGGAGAAGAGAGGAAGGGAGTTGTTACCATGAATGCTTGGCAGTGTTGGATGGGCACAGGGGGCCCGTGAGATGCTTGGCTGCTTGTTTGGAGATGGAAAAGATTGTGATGGGGTTTTTAGTTTATAGCGCGAGTTTGGACCAAACTTTTAAAGTGTGGAGGGTTAAGGTTTTGCCTGACGAGAAAATATGCTTTGATTATTTGGACCGAAGCGATTCCAGGACAAATATAACAGAGTACGAGACCAACCCTGTGTTGTCTCCTTCATGGGTGGAGAAGAAGCTTCAAAGCAACAGCTTTCAGTACTAGATGACTAATCCAAAGTGTTGTTTCCACTTTATTTCTCTAAAACCTTTAGAGTAATAATCAGAATAGTTAGCCATTCTCCGGGCAGTACTGCAATATATCATGTTGGCTATATTAGAATAGCCCGAATTCACTGCCCTACTTGTAAACTCGATTTCCCTCTTTGTTTAGAAATTAAATTATTTACCAAAAAAATAGTATTATATTAATACTGCAACATATATCATAAAGATGCTCCATCGGTAATTTTGTTGTCTCAAGATCATAAGGAGGAAAGTGTATTCATGTTTGTCAATAAATATCAATTCAGGAAATAAAGAAGAATATTACCCTTTTGGCCAGATGAACCATTTTCTTTTTTCTTTTTTCTTTCTCGTAAATTTCAGGATCCAACAAAACTAAAGATGCACCAGCTGGACGCTGTTTGTTTTGAAACTGAGTTTAATTCCGTGGCTAAATATTGTTATGAATATAAAAATAATTAAATCTATTTTTCTTCTCGATTTAAATATTTTAGACTTTCACATGATATCAAAATATCGATTTGAAATCCAGATTCTATACTCTATTTATCTATCTTATTCTATACTCTATTTGTCTATTACCTAACATTACTCACCTATTATGAGATTGGCTAGCTTTGCTATTTGTTTTCCTTCCAAATATACCAATCTTGATGGGTTATACGAGTAGTCGGTAGCTGAAATGAATATTGTCTAAAATTAATTAGAGCAGATCGAGGCAGTCTAGCTATATCCTTCTGACCTCATTCATCACTATTACTCCCCAGTACCCACCCCTTTATACTCTCTCACCTACTCCCCGTTTGTTGTCTCTTATAAAGTAGCTAGAAGTGATAGTGAAGCCTGCTTGATTGGTTATCATCCAGTGCGTACAGTTATTTCAGGATATGCAAATACCATTCGAATCAACAAGTATGGACAACTGTTCCAGAGATAATAATATATATATGTAGGACACAGACCAGAACTAAACACGAAAATGAAAGAGAGATCAGAACAAAACAAAGATGAGATACATCAGGAAAGCAGGCAAACTGCCACAGGAAGCATTAGAGGAAACGCATCTTAAATATGGACAATCAGAAACGAACTTCCTCGGTGGGAATAGGGACATGAGTTCTAATGATGAAGAAGTTTTCGTAGATAAAACCAGCAAGGCCGCCTCCAATGAGTGGCCCGACCCAGTAAACCCAGTGATCAGTCCAGTCCCAGCTTACCAAAGCTGGCCCAAATGACCTTGCTGGGTTCATGGAAGCCCCTGAAAAAGCTCCACCGGCTAAGATGTTGGCCCCCACAACAAACCCAGTTAGAGTTGGTCCCAATCCATTAAGAGCCCCCTTCTTTGGGTCCACAATAGTAGCATACACAGTGAACAGCAAGGAGAATGTTAGGACAATCTCCCATATTACGCCTTGCAAGTAGTCCACCCCGCTTGCCAGTGAATGGATCGGAGTGGTCTGCACTCACCCAAAAAGAATAAACAATTAAAATCAGAGAAAGTTCATTTTTCCCATAAAAGCGAAAATTTTATTCATAAATTAGTAGTTAAAGTATAATTACGAGTGTCATTTGACTCACCAATCCTCCGGTTAGGTAGTAAAGAAGAAAACAAGCAGCTGATGAGGCTAATAGTTGATCGATCCAGTAGAGAATGGAGCGGACTACGGTGATGTGTCCGCCGAAGAGAAGGCCGAGCGTGACGGCTGGGTTAAGATGACCGCCGGATATATGGCCGGCAGATATCATCACGGACACCACAAGGGCATGTGCGATAGCCACAGCAAACAAGCCCACCAGTGAACTTGCCTCTAGCTTATCTGTACGTTCATCAAAGGGTGCACACCATTAGATTAAATATTCATCAAAATAATATAGTGCATATGCAGTTTGTGAGATAAGGATGATTTAAAGATTGTATATATACCAGCGGCCATGGCAGATCCAACTCCGGCAAAGACAAAAAGGAAGGTTGTAATGAACTCGACTATTAGGGCTTTGATGCAGTCGGGCTCAGCGGCCTCTCGGCTGGTTCCCAAGGCAATTTTCGCCATGATGTCCTGGCGATCTAGTTGTTAATAACTTGATTTCAGAGGTGAGGCTGATTTGATCTTGTGATCATGAAAGGCCTTGCTCAAAAGCTATTGCTTTGGGGTGAGTTGGCTTTGCTGGTATATATATTGCCTATGCTATATATAATATTAGGACTTACATTGATTGCACTAGTATTTTCCAAGTAATGGCTTGCATGTTTTTCCCTTTTTTTAGATGTACAGGTGATTGCGTGTTCATTACATACTATCCATAATATATAATAAATATGGTTAAACCTAATTTATATATCTATCAATAATTCTTCTATTTTAAACAAAAATTTAAAGAATCATTTTCAAATTAAGATAAAATAAAATAATTTCCTTTACCGTTAAGATAATGATATAAATGATAATGATGGAAGTAAAAACCTTATATATAAGACGTTGATTTCTTTCTCTACGTTGGCATGCAATATCTAGGGTCGTATCCTAATTTGATCTACACTAAATTCTTGCTTTATAAGTTTATTCTTAGTATTCTCGTATACGTCAAATTAAGGTAAGTGATATATATATTGTTTTGTTTTTCTTAATCTACTTTCATGTTACTTTCTGACAATTAATTAATATAATCTTAAAAAAAAAAAAAAAAAAGGTTTTGATCTGATCCGTAATATGCACATGCCATAATGTACAAAAGTTAATAAAACCTAGCTCAAGAAACAGTAGTACTGTTTGGGATTCAAATTTGCATATGCTTTTATATAAACAATACTATATAGCTTGTTAGGGCCTACTTAAAAGGAACATCATGATCAATATTTTGTATATGAAAAATAATTTATATAAGTCTCCAATAGATAAATTTCACGTAAATCTTTATAAAAAAGTAAACTTCATCATTAAAAAGTATAAAAAAATTATTCTTTATTAATAAAATTTACTTTATTTTTAATAATATAATATTTACTATATATATTAATTATTAAAAGTATTTATATATAAATATTTACTATATATATTATTAAAAATACTTATATAAATATTAATGATATTGATCTATAACAAGATGATCACATTATTATGTGTCCGAAAACATATATATATATATATATATATAATAACTCTCATTAATTATTGGTAATATATATGGCAAAAAGAAACTTATAATAAGAAAGTAGGCAGGAAGGCAGTAAATAATTGCAGAAAGGTGAAAAAGTTGAGGATGGACGTCAGGATGATCAATGGCCTATTAATTTCCAAGGATAAATTCATTTTGATCTTTCATTGGCCGGGTTCAACCCTTTTCCTCGACTGTTTGTGTTGTGCAATTAAAAAGACATAACAGGAGAATCGGATCATGCGCATCGGCTTTACAGTTCGACCATCATGGAAGTGGAGACATTATATGCGTTTAGTATTGATTAAAGAAGTTGTCGTTTTCCAATCGACAGTAGGACTCCTGTGTCGTCTTCTTCTTCCACTTTTGTTCTGTCTTTTTCCACATTATTAATATGCGACCAGTTGACACTGTAACAGTACAACTTAAATTATCAATGTAAGGAAAAAAAAAATATGATGTTTTAATAAATTTATAATATTTTATATATATAATATGTTATATTATAAATATGTTTCTATTTAAAATAGATACCACGTACGTTTTAAATCCATTAATTATATTAATTTATAAATTTATTTTTAATCAAACTTTATTATAAATATAGCACTTAATTTATTAAAATACTCTAGAACTGCAGTGCATCCATGCCTACAATGACAGCCCCAAACTAGCTCCCACGTGATGATATCGCTAAATGTTGCTGCATTCTGCGGTGGCCCATAGGTGCAACTGTTTTGAGTCTTGACAGTCCTCCAAGATATAAAAAGTAAGAAAGAAATTCCGATAAACGGACGTACATAATAATTAACACCGTCATTTTGTTGATCTGATCTTTCCTTTTTCCTTTTTGACATATATACATGGTTACAAATTCATTGTACCATACGTCTACGTCCTGAAGAGCTCTTTTTTTTTTCTTTTTTTTAATATTATTTCTCAAATAAAATCGTGCATGATGTAATCGACGTGTGGACTTCACCACCGGCTAAGATTTTTAATATTATGAAGTCAACAGAATATAGAGTTCAATAAGCAGGCGGTATATATGACTATGAATGTCAACGTGTCATTAATAAATAAAGCTGTCGACTCCATAGCAATTAGCCGTCAATTTCTAAGGTTTTGCGGTGGACATTTTTAATTCCTACCCGTAAATCATTCTATTCTTTTTGTCTTTCATCATCATAAATTGAAATTAAATACTATATATTGGCACTTATTGGCAACTAAAATGATCAGGAGAGACATCGGAGACAGTCGCCCGGGGGGTAGGGGAAGTGGGAGAAAAAACATATATATATATATATATATATAATAGGTTATGCTCTATATAGGTTTATAGTCTGTAACACATTCGCGAGATAATTTATAAAAATAGTAAACGTATTCATTTTTTATATTTAAATTGAAGTGACAGACTTCTACATTAACTATGTATTTAAAGTATAAAAAATACTCGTAAATATATTTATTCAAATATAAATATTATAGATTTTAATTCATAATGAGACCACCAATTATATGCGTTTATTAGAGAAGTTATTAATTTTTAGGTTTTTTATAAAAAAAAAAAAAAAAAAAAAAAAAAAAAAAAAAAAAAACATTTTTGGGTTCATCTTACCATTGTCTACCAAACTATGAAGCATTGGTGTGCTTGCACCATTTATATGATATTGAAGAAAGGAAGAGAAATCTTGCATTTTTATTATTCACTTCTCTCATAAAAACTAAAGTCTTTGTATGCTTACACTGTACAATTTTCTTAGAAGCTGTAATTAAGGAGCTGTAGGAAAGCAAGGAAATAACTTCAACAAATGAGAGATTTTTCAGCATTGCTGTGATATGTGATTTGCTGACCATTGTGACTTGTTAATGTCTAGTCGTGATGCAAGTCATTTTCTTCCTCTGTTTTGGTTCTTGAAGAGATAGGAAAAAGATTTATAATTGTTAATAAATATGATGACTGCCCTTTGATCTTGCACCCCTGAGCAAAAATTGTTCATTCTCGTCAAGCTTCATAGATTTCAAGTTACTTTTAAGAGTGAAGAGTGAAGAATATGCATAATAGGTCAACTGAACTTGGTTAATGCTCCACTCATGACCAATAACTTAGCCCCTTTGCACATTTCCCCATTATCTAGTGGTTAGAGGTTTTTTATGTCAATATTGCCTGCAGATATTGATGATTTGGCTTTTTCTCTCTCTTTTTCTGCCCCCATCTACAGGCATTTGTTGATAAACACTGTTTTTCTGAAAGAAGTAGAGAGAACAAAGCATCACGACAGCTCCTTCCTGTATCTCATAACACTTTTTTCTGCAGAATTTCACCTTCTGTCAAACTTAGATATAAATGCTTTTCTTGTCATCTCTTGTCATAGACTTGGTACGAAATACACACTCCAAGTTAACTATTATGATGAGGAAAAGGAAAAAAGAATCGGAACCTATGTTCGCTTGTAATTCAAATCTTATCATTATGTTAAGTTGGCACGGCAATTTAACATATGTTGGATGCCCTCTGTCCACATCTGTTTATCTGCTTTACTCTTGCATTCAAATTCTATTACCCTGTCAGCTGTTTTTATCCCAAAATAAGCCATCTGTTCACTACCATCTTCCCTCTCCCTTCCGGGCCATGCTGTAACGTCACTGTAGACCCCAGAGACTGTACCTGTAATCACAGCATGACTTAACCCAACTGACAGGGGATAAGTAGGAAGAAAGTAGTTTATTTTTGGTTATGAAGCTTAGCTTACATTTCTTCTTTTTGGTGAATGTTCCTGCCATGTACTTGCTTTTCATTTTAGCTACAATCTGTTGTCATTTCTATTCTCAGATAGGAAATAATGATTCACAAAGATAAGCAACACAAATGGTAGAGGAAAACAGATTTGCCATTTGTCATTATGCAACAGAACTAAGAAGAACAACCAGATTTACTAGGAGCCAAAAAAAAAAGAAACAAAAATTGGGTAGTCTCTTGCCCCATTACTTCTTTTTTTTTTTTCATTTATATAGGTCTATAAAGTCTCTTTTGCTTTTTATACCTGCCAGTTTGAATTCATATTGAAAGAAACTTGCTTCCAGTGTAGATCTCCTGCAATCGAAGGTTAAATATTAGAGGAACACATCAGTATCATAGCATATTTCTTTGACTGTACAATCACAATTGTGTCTTGGATAGATTTCATTAATATCCTTCCATATATAAATATATATATATAATATATATACCTTTCCTTGTTCGTTTGAGAAGTTCTCCTCCTTTAGAGACAAAGTTCAATGCCGTCAGAATGTTAACTTCTTCACGTTCTTCGCCCATTTCCTCAGCCAGTGCTAAGGTTGCAGCTCCATGCCCCTTCTGCAGTCTTGCCCTTAGGGCGGCAGCTCCTCTTAAGGCTGAATTATCAATGTTGAATTAAATTAAATTCCATTGTCATGATTAATTAGTAGTTGATGAAGTCTTCACAAAGTTCACTAAAAATCAACGTGATTAACATGTTTCTTGATGTGCTCTCTTTGTTAATGTCCATGTGAAGCTTAACTTTTATGCATCCTGAGTGAACCGTCTACCTATAAACTTAAAAAAATAAACAAAATACAAAAACCAAACCTGTAGCTGCTCCAGCTGTTAAGGTCATGATATCTCCGTTAGTCTTTGCGTTGATTGCAGAGTTGACAACTTTTGAGATATTGTTTGGATCGGCCCCCATTTCCTCTGCAATTTCAATGCAATGGGATGCTACTAGAGCTGCTGCCGACGCCATTGCAGTAGAGGTTTTGGAGGGTGTGTTCTGGTGGGCAGATGACATTTCAGGTGATGCAGTTGAAGCTGCAATTGCGGCAACAGCTGCAGCAACCCCTGCTACAGAGACTGCTGCATGCAATTGAGCATTATGGGTCCGGATTTCCTGCTTCTTCCTTTCCTTTTGATCTTTTATCCATTTTCCCATTGCTTTCCCTCTCAGTAGGCTCCTGTATAGCTGCAGGCAGAGTAATAATAAAGATGAATGATGACAATGAGGAAACAAATTATTAAGGTTGGTTTGAAGAATGAAATACCCCATTTTTGAGCAATTGTTGACTGGAAAGGAACTCTGAATTGAGTGCTTGATGAAGTAAAAATATTTCCTGCACAGATTTATTGGCTGTAAAGCAACCTCTTGGATACGTGCCGATCTGATTATTTTTTCTTTGCCATGCATGTTTCTCAATGTCAATTACAACAGCCATCTTTCCTTCATTATTATCATTTTTCTAGAGAGAGAGAGAGAGAGAGAGAGAGAGAGAAAGACCTTCATTTCGTCGCTTTCTCTTGGTGCAATTGGAGGGCTGCCCCCACTCGGTAACTGCTGAAGTGGTTTCAACATCTAATTGGGTCAAAGCCAACAATTACAATTTAACACCACGCAATATTTTACAGAGCACTCCTGCTCATTATTTCTATACTACAGGTCTACACATCACATTTTTTTAATTTATTTATTGGTGTAAACCCAAATTAATATAGAATATCAATTATTTTCCTCCAAGATCTTACAGCTTTAAAGTTAAAACAGGGACGTTAAGCCAAGATCTTACAGATTCTTTCGAAGCCACAGAACTTGCATCATGCGCTTCAACATTGCCAATGGAGGAGAACGGTGACTTCTCAAGAAGATTAGCAGCAACATGATTACTGGAAAGAGCTCTGGAGAGTTCCATGGCTGAAAGACTCCATGATCTTGCAAGAAACTCCATGGACTCGGTCGGAGTTTCGGGTAGAGCACACGATGAGGGTAGCCAACTTGCTGGAGCGCGCTCATCTATATTCTCCAGCCGACGCGACAAGCATTGGGAGACGCACGAGCTCACTGTCACGAATAATCAGACGGATGGAGTCAGTACTGCTGTATTGCTTATCATAATATTGGAGATTATGATCATGGAAAGTTTGAATATGTATTTGGAAAAACGTTTTGAAAGTACTGCTTTTCTTACTTTAAAGAGCCAAGAGTATTGCTTCAAAAGCAAGAAGCCAAGCAATGCCTTAGTTTCTAAAGTGCAAGACTACAACCCAGTTGAGGCTCTTCGTGCAGAGAGTGGGCAGAGTAGTGCAACTTCTGGTGCCAAGAAAGCAAGAGAAAGAAAATGATGATGAAGAAGAGGGAAAACAGTTGGATATTTAAAAAGGGAGGGAGAGAGAAGTTGCCATGTTTCTTTATTGAAGAAAATGACAGACAATGGAAGTGGAGGTGTAAGAGGGGTTACATTCTTTATACGATATCAAAGGTCCTCCAATATCAAGGCCAATCATTCTTGTCTCCAACTTACATTGTTGCTTTTGGTTTGATCCACTCCTGCTTTATACGTAAAGAGCTAAAAACCCTTATCTATTTCTCAGCTGCGGGATTCATCATGACTTGACTCTGATTTGTCACCACTCTCTCGTTCTAAAGCAGGAATGGACGGCCCTTTCGTACCAAAATCTGTTCACAGTTATACTTCAGCCAAAAATAAATGAATAAATATCATTGTTTATATATATATATATATATATAATATCTTGTAGATCAGCATAGAGTGAGAAAAATATTATCAAGTATAAGACTAAAACAAAACAAAAAATAGAAATTTCTTGTAAAGCAAAGTGCAATGTTAGAAAATAAATTATATTTAAATTCAACCCTTCCATGTTTTAACTTTATTCTTATAATAGAGCCTATGGATAGACTTTTCAAATGAGACATGCTTTCCAGAAATTAAAGCATGTACATGAACTTAATTTTGTTGTTATGACAGCCCCGAATTCCCGGTCTTTAGTTAGCCCGAGAAATGACAAATAAGTGGATGTCGTTCATCGTTTGGATCTATGCACTACGTGAAAGGGGTAGTATTTCTGCTCTGAATATTTCAATACGCTGAAATATTGCAAGGAAGATGGTGATGAGGAGACTACCAAGGTTTTGTTCTGACCGAACCGTAACCTTCGAGATAATCTTTTGATAAGATGCCCAACATCAGGTCCAAAATCGTTTCCAAGATACAGAATCTTGATCTGAGGGGCCGTAAGCACGCAGTTTACGAAGTGTTTCTACTGGACCTTTAACCTTTTTAAGAAGTCAAACTGAAACAGAGCACTTGGTCCGACCTTAATCCCAGGAGAGGAGCCTCTGGAATCCGTAACCTCAACATAATCTTAAAGTGGTCTAAAGAAATTATATTTACCGTTTAAAATTATGCGATGTCTGCATAATTTATTTACAAATAAAACTTCCGTTAAAGAAAAAGTAAGTTTTCTACATTTTTTTGGTAACAAAATCTATCTTTTTCTTATATAAAAGATTTGGCGAAGTCTATGCATATTTACTTTTATATATCATTTATCTTTTTATAAATTATGGCAGACCCATAAAAGCATAGGATAAATTATGGCAGACCCATAAAAAGAATAGGGTATCTTTATCTATCTATGTACCTATCTGCGTTAGCACTTTCCTTCTTTCAATGCTCAAGTCTGATCATGTCAAGGAGTGATAATCGTGCACTACTGTTTCCTAGGTCCCACGTACTACTAGTTTTGGACTCTTTTTGTTGATTGATCACTTCCAACCTTCAATACCCACCGATAATTCATCCCGACAAGTGTATTTTTTTCCATCTATTTTTTAATCATTTTAAATATTTTAAAAAAATAATAATTTACAATATTATTAAAAAATAATTTCTTAATCACTAAATAAAATATATACCAATTATCGACACTTAGCATTTATTTTCCTTACAACTTGGGAAATGCTGGATATACGGACAAATGCACAGAGCCAATTGGATTTGAGGATAAAGCAGATTTCATTCAAATCCAAACAATCTATTTAAAAATTTATTTACACATAAGCATATTAGAACTTTACCATGTTATAACTCGTCCAGTATCAAACTGAGGATTAGGATCATGACACTAGCTTGACAGAAGAGTTTAAAAAGTGTCAACTGCATTATCAAAATAAAAAATTCTCAGCAATCATCAATAGCTTTACGAAATTGCATTCATAATCAAGAATTGAATAAAATAAATCAGAACAAATAATTTCCGGTCCAATAACTCCACCATGATGATACCCCCAATCACTGTCATCAGCCACTCCACCGTTTGTCATTATGGGTTCCACAATATCAGGCACCATGTCGTGGCTTATCACCTAAACTAATAGCCACTGATGAATAGACAGACTCGTCTCCCAATCCAAGCCCCCCATTTTATGATGGTAAAAGAAAGCGATATCTAAAATGATATTGATTTCCCTTACATAAGCTTCGAAATATAAGAAAAATCCAATGTTGTGTATCATTTCGTTAACTGAATAGAACATCAAATTGCAGAGCATCGGCCATTGGGGAAGGAAAAAGACTGGGAAAAGATCCAATGAAACAAAATATGCGGAAGATGCCAAGCAATTGTGTTCAGACTATATTTAAAAAAAAAAAAAAATGTAATAGAGGGATGACAGCACAAAAAGGGAAACAAAACACGTAGACAAGAAATAGTCCACAATGGCTTTTGCTTAAAGACAACACGACCTCTTTCCACATCTTGAATGTAAGATGAAATATATCCACACGTATAAAATATTGTATCTTTTATGGATTAGGATCTATTCCTTGGCCAAAAGGTGAAATATAGAAAGAGGTTGGGGGAAGAGGAAGTGAGAACAGGACTTGATGCAAGTTGAGCCCTCAGAACATCAACTACACTAGTTACCTCGGAGCCTCAAAAATTGATAAGACAGATTCCTACATACCATCTTCATTTCACATCAAGAGTTCCGAAGAACAACTTCCTTTCGTACTGTTTGAATATAAAAATCTGAAGCATGGAAAAATTAGGGGAAAAACAGGTTAATAGATCAGTCTAAACATAATAAAACACAACAAACTGCATGGAGCAAGATAAGTTAATACCTGAAAGAACATCTTACAGTACTTTTTAAATTCCGAAGGGCCTGGGAACCTGGGTTCAAACTTATCCAGGTCAACATCCAGGGTTTGATCCAAAAAAGATAGAGCAATAAGAACAGAAAGCTACTCATCCTGAATCGAATGAAATACATAGTCAAAACAACCAAATAACATCAAAGAATATCTCTGATCAACTAACAAAATAATAGAAGAAATGCTACATATCATCCACCGAACAACATAACATGAAACTGGTTAGGTCATTTTCGCCACCTATGCATGCAGAAACCCAATGCTTTGGAATGCTTAGTGCCAATCTTCGACAAATCCAGTCCTAGCAACATCCAATGCATTTATACTTTCTAGTCCCGTCGCATAAAAAAAAAGATTATACGATCTGGCAATGGAAGACCTCAATCAATTGAAACTATATCACTTTTGCCATCGGCGTGCATGCTTCAAGTGCAATACTTCAGATCCATAGCTGGAACAAGAAAGAGAAAAAATATGGTACATGAGCATCAATACCTCATCATCTATTATTCAAAATAATAAGAGAATGTAAACATATTGCAAAAAAAAATAAAAAATGAGATCCTAATCGGATGAAGTAAAATCCCCATACCGGTTACTTGGTTGAAGAATTTCGTTTTAATGATGCCATCCAGCTGCTTGAAGCACCAGTTCCATTCCCGAGCCCACGACCCATGTAAACAGTTTGTGCTGGACCCTCAGGTGTGGCAAATTTACTTTTGAAGGCTCTTGGCAGAGCAGATGAAGTAGATGGCATCGGCACATTTCTCACTGTCTGCAACAATATATGTAAAGAAATTTCAAATGAAATATTATGGCAAAAGAGTGATGACAGTAAGCAACAAAGCTTTGATAGAAACAAAGATATCACATCAAGTGCAACAGGTGGATAGATACCCAGTATATATATTTATGGACTTCGAAAGAAGTGAACAGGAGACCAAAGCAAATGAACCATGACATAATTAACATAAGAAAATGCCTTACATGTTCCTCCACTGGATTTGGAACACCGAAATTGCGACTTGTAGATGATCTAAACTGCAAATGAACATCTTGATGTGTATGCTTACTTGCTCCCCCAGGCTTTGTAACCTGAGCTGAATAAGAAGCATCCTTAATTCCTGAAATTCAAGAACGAACCAAAGGCATAATAAGATACACTGCAAAACATCATCTTAAATATAACAGGGTTCCTCTTCTAATAAAGGAAGCTATTGTAACCCAAATTTTAACTCAAGGGAAAATCTTAATGCCAGCTACATTGGTAAAAACAGCACGTTTTATAAGTCGAAACAGAAGTGATACGGTATTAACCAGCAACCCAGTCTTCAAAGCTGCTGTTCATTTCTATTTCATTTGTGTATTACAAGAAATTATGGCGACGACTTGTTTACACGCAATGCATGCATATCAATGTGCTATGGAAAACTTACTGAACAATTTCATTTTAAAAGACAATTTGTATGGCCCTGACTATATTCATCACAGTGAATGCAGAAATACTCAATGTTGGCTGCAACTCAGCCACAACTTAAAATTTTGGTAAGACGTAGAATTACTCATGAACATAAGCAAGGATGGAGCTTACCTGTATGCTTATTCACATCCATTGGCATTGGTAGGCTGCTAGTCACTCCAACTGGCTGTAAATTTAACAGTCAAGTTGTCAGAGAACAGAAACAGCCAAGATATTAACAACAGTTAGAAAGGCCATCTACAATTTGAAGTAAATTTAAAGGAGTTGCTGCAGCTAAAACTTAAATGGAACTTAGATGGAGAAAAGATGTTTCATGCATATAAACGTTTGCCAACAATTTGCTTAATATGGCGGATAGAACAAAAAGTTATAGTAATACTAACAGTTGATTGAGCCTGCGTCTTTGTCCGTTGTGTCTGCTGGTATTTTAAAATGGTCCAATCAAATACATAATCGAACTCATATCCTGCTAAGATAAAAGAATCATAAAAATCACAAGCCAAACTAGACCGTCAATTGGCGGCCAAAAAAATTTTTAAATGACCCACCATAGAAAATGATTTATGATATTTTCTACAGATAGAAAGACGGTGAATCTAAACTAGTACAAAGTTGGTAAGATAAAGACCCCCCAATTCCGCACACTCAATGATGACAAGTACAACAAGTTCCACCTGCTAAAGTCTAAACAATATGGACTACTTTTAAATTTGGCTAGGTAAACTATGTCTTAATCAAATCAATGCTTTTTTTTACTTGGCAGTGTTTTTAGACACATGCCAGTCTGGCTAAACATCACTAATCACAAGAACTCTAGATTCCAATGTAAATACAAGTTTCTGTAGTGCAAATGACTTATACAAGATTAGTCATTTGCAGTGAATATCAACTTATCGAATTACTTGGGCTGCAGTTCTAAAAGCAATGGTGGAAGTTCAAGATGTGATGAAATAAAAATGATAAGTACCTTCACGAGTAAACAAGTCACGAAACAGGCGCTTCAAGAATCCATAATCAGGCGTTTGATCAAAAGTCAAAGAGTGGCAATAATGGAAGTATGACGCAAACTCCACAGGATGTGACTTGCACAGGAACTATTAAAAGAAATGCGAGTTAGCTGACGTTAACACAGAAACCCAAGCTTAGATGATGAAATGCACCTAAGAAGCAACGATCACAGTTTCATTGAGCCAATAACAATTTATGTCCATAAACTGCTAAGAATTGATCCTCCTCCGCTACACTATACACTGTACACAGCATCTCTACACTAGCCTATAACTTAAAGTTTTTCCTTTATCTATTTTCAATTACTAGATAGGTTAACTCATGCAACCATGGGATCAAAACCTGCAACCTTTCATCCACCACCACATATTAAAGGGAGGCAGAAGTCTGATTTGGGCTACAGTCATAAACCCCATTTCTAGTCCCTTTTTATTTAAAAAATGAAACCCAACACGATGCAAGTCATCTTAGAAAAAGAAAAAAAAAATACTTGGGAGCTCCTCATACAGCTTAATTGGGTTATTTATTAAACTATTAATTGTCCTAAGAGCTTAAATTGATAGGAATGGGTGAATTTAATTTTTCTTCCTAACATTTCCATTCACGTGTGAGCCAAACTCCTCCTTAATAACTGGATCCAAAAGGTCGAATATTTAATTGAAATTTGGGGTGAGGTGTAAATTCAAGGTTCAAACTCAAGACTTCCACTCTGATACCATATTGATCACTAGTTGTCCCAAAAGCTTAAGTTGATTGGAAGGTCTTTAATTTATTTTCTAACACTCGTATTATTCTTTGGTTATTGCTAATGAAAATGCAAGAAAAATGGGGTAGTTTCTTTCCTTTTTTTGGTGGGGGGGGGGGGGGGGCGTGGGGGGGAGAGTCAAAGACAACCCTATTAGAATCGAATGATTTCTTCCATTCAAACCATAAACATAATTTATAAAATTAATCATGTTATGGATACATGCCTCAATAGGAGTCGATAACTTCTTCTCGCATATCTTGTCATATTTTTGCTTTTTTACGGCAGCCTTTAGACCCTGCCAAGGAAGACTAGATATACAAACAAACTGGTCAGTTTGATGGAGTCATGAAATTATATGCTCATATTCATTTTTTTTTATAAGTAAACACAATCTTATCATATGCTCATATTCATATCAATAGGTGAAAATATCAAAAACATCAAGGCTATTAAAAATGACAAGCTTAGGCACAACATACCTTCCTCTTAGAAAGTACAGGAGAACATAGCCAAGTGACTCCAAATCATCCCGACGGCTTTGTTCTGAGAAATGAAATAAAGTAAATAAGGAAAGATACAGCAATCTATCAGTCAATGGAATGGACTACATCTCTCTACTTACCAATTCCCAAATGAGTATTGCAACTTGCATAACGTGCAGTCCCTGTCAAGTTTTTGTTCTCTCTTTGTGATTTTGTCAAAAGATGGGAGGAAAAGGGAACATTTAGCCAATCGTGATCACGAAACAATAGTATCTATGTAAACAAAACTTATATATAAAAAAAAAAATAGTATCCATCTAAACCTAAATACAAAGGAATGGAAAAATAAAGGTACAAAATAAAATACAGAAATTTTTAGTAATCATTACAGCCTTCCTAACAAAGCCATCACCATATTCCAGGAAACCCATTCTGTAAATTTTCCCCATTTTTTGCAGGTGCCATGGCAACCATTTACAATAATACAAATGAGACTTCTACAAATTTTCTTATGCTTTAAAAACCATCTAAAATTACAAAAACTGTTACTCTAAAAATATAATCTTGTCACATGAAAGACTAATTTGTCTGATAAATTACTTCAAAAAATTTCTTTCAATTTAGAAAAAAAAAAATTAATAGGAAAATTATATTAACTGAACCCATATTGAACGTGTGTAATACATGCATTGAGCATAGTAAGACCCTCTAGAAAGGTTAGACAACCAAAAAGAAGCACAAAACTCGCTGGATTTCAAGCAAGAATCTGGTTGCGGGGTCTTTACCTGTAAGGAATATGCTTATTTGTTGTCGGGTCTCGATATCTTTTTGCAAGTCCAAAATCAATCATATAAACCTAATGAACATGATAACTTTGATAAGGACTGAGAATAAAAGGTGTAAAAGAGGAGAACATAATAACTTCTTTTTTTTTTTATAAGTAGGAGTAGAACATAATAACTTATGAGATGAGGTATTGAAGAAGTCACCACAATGATATTTACCAGAGTTGCTTTCCTGCCAAGACCCATGAGGAAGTTATCTGGTTTGATGTCTCTATGCAAATACCCTTTAGAATGCACATACTCTATTCTTGAAATCTGCAATATAGTAAACAACACAAATTAAATGAATAATATTGTTCGATCATTCAACAAAATTGAATGGAACTAAAACTATTTGTACTTTGTGATAACAATAATGTAGCATGCCAAACTTTAGTAAGAGTTTTTATATTATATCTTGACACAAAACAATTTGGAGGTACAAGATTTATATAAATTAAATATAAGTTAAAAATCTTCTATAAAGAAATGGTTCCTGATTTAAACACACACAAACAACAATACCACACCCCCCCACACAACACCACTCCGAAAGTTTTAAAAACAAATACCCCTAAAGAACAAATCTAATAAATGAGATGCCCTGAAAAGAAAAACTAAAATGAGACTAACAAACCCAAAAAACAACCCTTCTCCAGCGGCTAAAAACATGGCAAAATATAGGCTGCCTGTAACAACAGTCACGCAAAGCCATCATTAGGTCAATATCCAATTACCATATGATCAGCCAACATTAAAACCGTTTTCAGGGAGAACTTCCTTCCACAATAGACAAAAAGATCTTCAAGACTTGGTCCCAGCAGGTCAAGGATGAGGGCATTGTCTTCTCCATCTACTCCACACCATTTCATGTTTGCAATACCGCCTGAGAGTCAGAAACTCGAGGAATTAATATCCAAAACAATATGACCCGCTAAACAACTTGCGATAGCTCCAACATAAATTTTCTGCCCCTTCATCCTTACTTCCTCCTTTAAGAATATTATATAGCTTGGCCTCATATAGCAATTGCGGATGCTTGGTCTTGCGGTTTTCCTACAAACCAAAAGGTGTGTGTGAGTGAACGATAACCAAATAGCTAATACTAGACCTCATACAAAGTTCTTCTCAAATAAGCAACTTAGCAAAGCAAAGCAGAACATTGTTTTATCCCGCGGTACCCTTCTATATAAGTCCAATTTCTTAAACAACATGCAATTTTGTCCAGGAAAACAATCCAATGATTAGATTAATTTTCCATTGAAAATAATGCATTGCTCTGACATAAGCAGAAACAGCTAAAGACAGCACTTTTGAAACCCAAGTAGAATTCAGGGACTAAAACAGCGAGAGAAACCAGACACCACGTGCTCACTACTCTCTTTGCCCAAATTCAATAAAATCGAGACGTGAAGGATAAATCAAAGAAGACTTACAATCTTCACGGCGACGATTTCGCAGGTGTCGATATGGGTCGCTTAAACAAATCAAGAAAAATTGGGAACGGAAAATAATAATCAGAACGGGAATTTTTCCAAAAAGAAGAAAGAAAACTACACAAATCTGTAGATCCACAAACCAAGAAAAATTTCACCAAACGATCCGCTGCCTATTTTGCGACCTAATTTGTACTTCTCTCCCACGATCCTCTCCATTTAATTCTTCCTATCGCTCCCTCCCTCTCCAGTGGAACTCGATTAAAAGAATGTCGGAGGGTCCCCAACGACTGATTTGGAACGAGGACTTCAATGAAGGCCGACGGATGAAGACCCGGAGAGAAGGATCAAGAAATTATATATACTCGATAAACGAAACCGAGCCGAGTTTTCTTATTTAGAGTGGATGACGGGGACAATATTAAAATTTGTGAAAGTTTGGGGCCATTTCGCGAACGTTGACAAGTTTCGTGTTCTGAATGTCCGTTGAAGTCTTTCCTAGTACCGGTAGAACCGATCTGCTTGAGCTGTTTTGAGGTTGTTTCCTACTCTTATTTTCTATAAATAAGTAATTTCATTTGGAGTTGTCAATTAATAAGATAAGAAATTGTCCATCCTTCCTTGTGATCTTTCCTTAACAAGAGAAATTACTATATATTTTCTGGATTTAATTAATACATTTATCTTATCTTATTACATCATATCTTGTAATCAAAATTAATTATATAAATAAAAATTTTATATACAGTCACTTTATAAGAAAATAAACATGTACTTAAAATTTGTTATATAATATTTGTATTATTTTTGACAAATTTGTACGTACAAAAATTAAAAATTTAAGGTTCAATTAATATGTTTATCTTCTTGTTTTTTTCACGTTAAACCCTTATAATTGAGCCATGTATTCTAAAAAAAAGTTATCTATACACAAAATTTGCTATAACTCTATAATAGATTTAAAGAAGTTGTCTTTTAATACATATGCATACATATTTATATACTAATAATGTTAGGTAAGAGTGTTGCGTGTACGAGTCTTGTATAGATATTTTATTAAAAAAAGAGGATCTACTAAAAAATTAGATTTTTTTTTTAGTTCATTTTTTATAATATTGTATGAGATTTATATACTTAAATCTTGTACAGATCATTTTGGGTAGACACGTAATCGTATTAATAGGAGAATTAGTCACAATTGAAGTTTCTTTGTAATTATTTTTTAAACCTTAACTTTGCATATACGCTTGATGTAAGACTCAACGTTTACACGGCTAAACATTTGATAATCTGTAGTGCTGCAAGGTGTAATTTAAATAAGTGTAATGCTATATATAGTCGTGAAATTGTAAACGTCGTACAATTACTTTGAAAAAGAGTGGGGTCTACGATTAAAAAGTTAGTTTTTTTTCATGTGGGTCCCATATTAATTCATTTTTTTCAAAACGACTGGACGCTACTTGCACAACTACGACTGCAAATATCATTTCTCTTTAAATAATAAGATGAAATAAGATAGTTTTAAATAAAAGTTATAAATCGGATAAAATATTATTATTTTAAATTTTAAAAAAGTAGAATTAATTATTATATTTTATTTTAAAATTTAAAAAATTTATAATAATGAAATGAAATAAAACTATTCCTATATATCCAAACTCATGCGCGCGGTATTGCATTAGGAGAATAGAAGTATTACAGATCCTCCGCTAAGCTTAGGAAAATATGAAAAGATTTGGTCCAGAAAAGAAATATATTCGTTAAACTTCGAGGAAATTCTCCAAAGTATATTTTTATCACCATCGCTCCGTGGGTTATTTCCAGTAAACTTCCCGGGGCTTAAAAAATAAAACTTGAGTTTGAACGTTGGATCTTGGTTTAATTGACTGTGTCCTGTCTACTCCTTTTCTTCCTAATTATTTAGAAGAAAAGAAGGAGAAAAAAAAAACTTGCTTGACATCACACGCGCAGTTATATGACCTGTCGACAACGAATAACGTAAAAACATTAGATGTAAAGATTTGGTTCAACTTTTGAAATGCGTTGACTTCTAATTGCTCCAACTTATTTCCTTTGTACACCTCCGCCTACTTATTCCCTGCTTAAGAGAATTGGCAATAGCAAGTCTAAAGTTTTCTTAGAATTTTTTTTTTTTAATTAAATGAGTCTGTATTAGAAGTCATTTTAAAAATAAAATAATATTATATATATTAATAATATTTGATTAAAATTTTCTTTTATATTTTAACAATATACTTCATATATTAATTAATAATTTTATTAAAAAATAAAATATGATAATTTATTTCAATATAGTACTTATATTATTTATTTCAATGCAGTAAAGAAATGGAAGATGTTGATTAAAAGAATAAAATAATGAGATGTATGTGAATAGTAACTCTCCAACAATAAAGAGTCTCCTTAATTTACTGTAGCTCAAATCTTGAGTTTTGGACTTTTAGCTAGTCCAATGTAAAAACTTTTTCTCACATCTAACTAAAGTTTAGACTTACATTAACATTTGGTTAGCCTATTACCAATACTCTTATTCTATCCATAAAGAAAAAATATATTCCTATTTATTCCCTCCTATTATACAAGCACCCACTTTATCAATTTAGCCCTTAAAAATTATTTTAAAAAATCAGAAAATTTATTTCTATCATTTTTTTCATTAAACTCGTAATTAAAAACATGAAATTATTAACTTGCTTAAAGGAATGCATTTTTGGCCACTGTTGGAATGGGCATGCCGTAGTTAGTTCCGTAGTTCCTAAGAATGTATCCTAAACAATTGTAACATATCTAGGAAATAAATTTTTATTGATAGCAAATCTCACTCCGAGGGTGAGTGAGTTCCTCCATAAGAAAGTTGAGAGAGAAATAGATTGGTTTGATGTTTTTCAATAGAAAAAAGTCCATTTGCTACTTGGAGTTGACTGTCTGGGTTGACTGCTGGGTAAAAAAAAAAAAAAAATTAATTTAGTAATTAAAAAAATGATTTTAAGTATATTGGTGTATTTTTTTTTTTACTTAATGATTAAGAAAGTAATTAAAATATATATATATATAAAATAAAAAAATAAAAATAAAAAACCCAGCGGTATGTTTGGGACGGCATGTAGCCTTACCCTTATCAATAAAACCCTAACATACATAGACTACATACGAATTACAGATGATAACTAAAACATAAGTATGGCCCATAATGGCCCACGTGTTCAAATGAACCAAGTACACACAGCAACTAGTTCTCCCCATCATTCTGGAACCCTAACTCAACAACTCAGCTCCTTCTCCCTTCTCACAACCAACCTCATTCTCGTGTCTTTTCTTGACCACGGCTAAATCGTTACACCAATTTGCTATAAACCAGGTGGTTTAAATATTGGAACATAATTGAATACCCCCTCCACATCGAGAGAAACCCCAAGAGCTCGGCGAAGGAGCTCCGGCGTGGAGGTCTCACCCTTCCAAGTGTTGAACCACGGCCCCCCTCCAACTTCTACTGCCGCTGTGTTACTTGTAACATCCAATATGATCTGTAAATTAACAAGAATTATTTAAGGCGTCAAAGCTCCTTAAAAATGCTCCATAACAAGAATTAATCGTCTCTACAAATGCTAGAAAGCTGCCACCAATTAAAAGCCAATTATGCGGGCCAAACATAGAGATGTCAAGGGAAAATAATAAGAACAACAGTCCGAATAAATTTAGAGAAAGAGTGACACACCTTCCCCTTACTGCCATCATGTATTCTTTCCCACATTTGTAATCTTAGGACACCAGAACAAGAATCTTTACAAGCTATAGCAAATCCAGCTTCTGATGTTGGAGCGCGCAATGCTGTGCCGGGGTCCTTTGTTGTTGCCTCCAATGTAACCTGAACAGACGACAATCTGTTATTGTTTACTCCTGCAACATCCCTGATATCACTATCTTATAATCTTTCAAAGTGAGCAATTTAATCCCATAAAACCTAAAAAATTCACTAATTTATGCCTAAATTCAGCTTGGCTTCACATTCTTTTGCTAGGAAGTGGCAGGTGGCACCTTGATTTGCAGCCCAGGAAGGTATCTCTGAGAATGGTGCACCTAACTAACCCCTTAAAAGCACTAGTAATGGATTCAACAAAGTCAAAATTTGACCAATATTTGACTAGAAAGCATAAAAAATGGTTGCAGTGGACTCAACAAAACTATAATAATTTTAACTTTTATCAATTCTACTAGCCAAATATTATTTTGGCATAAAAAATTCTGTCTCCCTCTTGCTTTTCGATTCTTACCTGCTACATTTCCTAGTTTTTATTTCTTGAACATATTTAATCATTTGCACAACTTTTTACTTTAATTTGCATCTATATTATACTTTTAAAATATAACCGATGAAAAAATATGACCGTTATAAAAATAAAAAAACAAGACCATTAAAAAATTTTATCCGTTGAAATTATATGAATGTAAAAAAATTATTGTGTAATTTTTTAATAATGAATAAATATTCAAATTACAATTAAAATTAAAATAGATGAAAATGTCAAAATTAATATTTTAATATAATAGTGATAGATTTGTTGAGTCTATTATTTGGTACTGTTGAAAAGTAACTAGCTAAATTTGTAAAAGTAAATTTTCTGGTCAAATCTTGACAAAACTTTATTGAACCCACTACTAGTACTCTAAAGTAGGTAGTACAAACTGCCCACCACAACACGTGTGTTAAGCTTCACACGTCCGGATAAAGAAGACCACCAACATCATGGCAACTTCACTGGCATGTGAAACTAGCACCTTAAAGACTGGATAATGGAATTATCAATTAAGAGAAATACAATTACCTTATGTGTCTGATTCTCTGCGGACATGTACCAGTAACCCCAAGGATCAACTTTCCAATTGACAACACCATTCCATGGCACAAATTCATAGAAAATTCCACCATAATGAACTCCAATCTACACCAGTAAGTATCAAAACATATATCAATGCAAAGAGAAGAGAGGTCGCTGCTAGTTTGAGATGAAGCACTTGACCAGATCTTGTTTTTCTGTGAAATGCTCCATATAATTGGGGCAACAAGTTGGAATAATTTTCTCATCTTTTTTCAGATGATTTTCAGGAAGAAGATATTCTCAATACAATAAACTAGATTCCTTTATAAGAGCATCTTGACAAAGCATATTAACTTTATAACTGCCATGTGAGTTAACTTCCTTTGTCTTAAAGCGATAATTCATCGTTAGAAACTCCCTTTTTCGTAAAAGGATGGAGGAAGTCATGGCTAGGGAAACAAATTTCTATACAAGTCCGGTATGGAGAAACGACCCGAACTAAACTTCTTTCTGTTTTCTTTCTCCCTCGGTACCATTGGACCTCCCTAGTTTTCAAGGAATTGTATATACCATCCTTAAAAATTTAAGCAAATGTGAGAGAAAACAAAGCAATATTGAAAAAGGATTGCCTCCCTAAATTAAGTACCAACGCAGCATTTTCAAAATTCTCCGTCAGTCCAGGTAGCTGCCTCAACCCACCAGCTGCGGTGAGAGCCACCTCTCCACTAGCACCTTGAAATGCATTACACTGAACCTGCAGTAAGACATCAATACGTAAAAGGCCAATATTGAGCAGCACAGAAACAATATCATCAGTGTAAATACACCAAAGAATGAATACGCTTACTCAATCAGAAACCTACTGGTGAATGCATATCTTCGAAAAGAAGCTCCATCAACAATTTACAACCTTACTTATATATGGATCAAAGAGAAAGTGGGTTCCATCCATCACTAAAGAGGGAGTCGATACACCTTTAATTGCTAGCAGGCAACAGTCTTAATTATATTGGCCCTCTGTTTCAGCCAAAATATTTACCTCTTCTGAATTAAAGGGCAGAAAGCAACATAAAGTAACAGCCACTACTCTTCAAATGGGCAGTGCAAGGGCAAAGGATTCTTCTCTCTCCTATCTGTACCCTTTCTTTCGAGCAATTTACTTCTTGGAAAAAAGGCTCAGGCTCAGGCGCAACAACAATTAACATACCAAGAAGTGAAGTTTACTATGACAATGTATCTATAAAGAGCTAAAAAGCAATTACCCAAAACCATTTTCTTGGGAATGCTCCACCCCAATTCTTTTCGGAATACGAAGGGGCATTTTGAAACTCAAACCTTTCACCATCCCACTCTATCCAACCTGAAATTCAAATTTAAAATCTGAGAACATGTCCTAAATGCGGCATGCATATTTTTGAAAAAGAAATTTCAAATAGAAGCAAATAGGTTCTGGGTGAGAGGCACATAATCATAGCAAAAGTGTTAATTGGAAGGAAGCACACGTGGGGCAGACCACTCCTCTGTTCTACTTAACGCATGGCCATGCGTTACATGCAGATTAAGACTGGCCTTTAAGGCCAGCCGTGTAGAGGGCTATATATAGCCCCCCCCTCCCCTCTTTTGAAAAGGGAGCATCTCTAAGAAAAAACTCTCTTTCTTTTATTCTCTCTTAAGATAGTATTTAGGCTATAGATTGTTAAAGCGTTACTCTAATAGTACGCTTTACCATTAAGTGAAAACTTTTGTCGATATAAAGAAACTTGTGGAGCAACTTTAAAAGTTGAGTTTGAGGTACTTTCTGCTGTGAATTCTAACAAAAAAAAACTGATATCACATAATAGAGTCAACTAAAGCCAGGTATAAGGACTGAAAACATCAGTTCCATTGATATATGAGTTGGCAACCTGTCCCTATGGAATGTAAGGGACTTCAAAGGTAAAATTATAGTTTGTAGAATACCATTACTTCAAAAACTCATTTAAAAAACTCATTGCGTGTGTGGAAGGAACGCAATGCGCGGAACTTTGAAGACATAGGATGAGCTTAGTTATTCTATATTAAGGTTGTGTTTAGATATTGAGCTGAGTTGAGTTTTTTATAAATAGTAGTGGGTTGAATTAATGGAGTGAGTTATGTAGGATTCATCTAAGATGAGTTTATATGTATTTAAACGTTAAAATGAGTTTAAAAATATTTATAGAAAGTTGAAAAAGATTATGGGTCTACGTATAAAGAGGTGTTAAGTTAAAAAATATTGTGAATTTTATATATAAAAAAATTTTGAATTGATATAAATTTAATAATTTAAAAATTAGATATTAGATATTAGACTCAACTTAAAATTCGACTGAACTAAATTAATATGAGTTAAATTTAACTTTCAAACGAAACCTTAATAAAGCAGTTTTAGTTTTACTTAGATTTTATGTCCCCTTTTTTTGACGACTCCTCTCTGGACAGGTGCTCCTTTTGTCGATAGTCCTTTAAACCTCATTTATTACCTAGTATCAGCTTTTCCCGCGTACAATATGTCCTATCTGGTTTGCACCTCTACACAAATTTTAATAAAAGGGTAGTGGAACTGTGTCGTCCACGTTTAACTGTTGGGTGTCTTTAGTGTAAATTGTATTTTGCTTTCTTTTAAATGTTTTTTTAAATATTTTTAAAAAATAAAAAAATACTAATATACTATATTCACTTACTTAACTATTAAAAAAAATTAAAAAATAAAATAAAATACATAAACGGTTAAATTGATAAGCCAAAAGGCCAAGTCTTAATTGCTAATGGGTGGAAGAAGCTAATAATGTCACGGTGACTTGTACCTCAAGGTGCTTATAATGTTACAATGGTATTCTTTCGCCAAGAACTATATCTATAAAATTTCGGAGCAATGACCTCTTCTTAAAAAAATCAAAAAATATAATACCTGTTGACAGTCCGCTTGCCATGCATATTTGCCAGTGGGGTTCAAATACAGGAAAAGCTGCAAGCCAGCCAGCTGTGGCCTTCTGTTTGGACCCAACATTACCCCAGCCATAAATAGGGCGGGTACTGTACTCCCAACGTGCAGTCTTCACAGTATCCACGTAATTTGACCTATCATTGAAAGGCCAAGCCAAGTCACACCAAACAATAACTAATTAAACGGTCTTTTGAGTTTTTTTTTTTTTTAAGTGCTAATTACAAAGAGGGGGTATTGATTGTATTTTTTTTATTTAATAACCAAGAAAATATTTTTTAATGACTTTATAAATTTTAAAAAAAAAAATTTAAAGAGTTCAAAAATATATTTAAAATATATTTTAAAAAAAAAGTTATACGTTCAATTTTTTTGTAAGAGTAGCAGTCCCGCATTTTTAAAATATACAAATTTCAGATAGAAACATCCTTACGCAGCCTATAATTACCTTTAGAATTAGAATACGTGAGATGATAAGTTGTTACCTGCCATCATCACAAATGAATCCTTGATTCCAAAGTGGGCTAACTTGGAAACCTTGCAACACTCTTTTATCAAATTCCTGTGTGTGACAACACATAAGCAAGGAAAGAAGTTAGAACAAAAATTGTCTTTTGCTGGACTTTAAAATCACCAGGACATGATTCTGTGTTGTCACAATGTCAAAAGGAAATATCGAGTAAAACAGTAAAGGACTTCTAAGAAAAATAGTTTCAACATAAGTACACGAAAGTTAAAACCAGAGTTGATGGATCAACCTGAGGAGGGACCTCCTTGTTTGGAGGCTTCGACTGTTTTTCGGCAACAAAAGTATTCCCCAATACCAATTCATGTCTACCTATGAATTAAAAAGGTGTTGGTCAGAGTCGATTAGAGCATTCTCATTATCTTAGATAAAGGTAAAGTTAAAATTTGACTGAAATCACATGTTTTGTCTTTTACTTATTCCATTCAAGAGAAATTTCTATATTAGATTATCCATCTATTAGCCAAAATAATAAAAAAAAATATTATTAATTTAATATTTTTATCTAATTTATTTTTCTCATATTTTGCAATTTAAATTGATTGTAAATTGTATTAACCCAAACAACTATAAATATAAATAATAATTGGGGGTAGAATTGTTATGTAGCAACAAAATGAGAGAGAAATTAATATAAATTATTCAATCAAATGTAAACAGTAACCATATAAATATAAAGAGTTATGGTAGCTGGCAAGCAAAATATTTGTCTTTTGCCTCATCCAATGTATACCATTTTAAAGGATTGTTAGCCAAATTTTGATTTGTATTTACACTTTGTTAAGCCAATGAGAATGCTTTAACAATTAATCTTGTACAACCTATGAGCATCCTCAATGGATTCGCCAACTCTAATTTTAACTAAAATTTAGCTAATATGCTCTTTAAAAGTCCCACATTAGATTAGGCATTGGTATGTAAATTTGAATATGAGCCACGGTAACTTAGCCAAATGAGTTTTATATTATTTCTAACTCCTCTGTGAATAAATTTTGTATATATTTTAATATTTTGTATTTGAAAATGAAGTTAGTTTAGGTTGAGAGATTGATTTTTATGTATTTTAATATATCTAATGTTGAAAATTAAGAAAATAAAAATAAAAAGTATTTAAAAAATAAATAATGAATAAAATCTTACTTCCCCAAAAGTTCTGAGATTCTTGAGAGTATTGGCAAATATACTTGTCATCAGCGCCGAGAATTTGAGCCCCAACTCCGGTAAATCTAGGTCCATATTGTGCCTCTTCAAATGGTGTTAATTTCTTACGGAATACAGGATTCTCCACAGTATACATGAAGCAGAAGTTCTGTCTCCGTTCTGGGATTGAGACCTTGAAGTACCAACCCTCAAAAAATTTCCTCGTACTTCCGTCAAAATGATACCTACTTCAAACAATTGGGAATAATTACATGCACAAGGCAGAACAATCTTTGTAATAGAATAACGTTATTCGGTCATACGAAGTTTGCTCTTCAGATTATTTCTTAACGTGACAAGTTTTTTATTAAAAAATATAAATATAAACACAAACGTAACAAAAAGAACGCCTAATCTTTTCGCTAAACTTGAAAATTAGTGCACCCAACGGCTAATGAGGCTATTTCATTTCTCAAAATGATAATAAGCCCGAGTGACTGATCGAAACCACACTTCACAAAGCACAATATCCCAACTTCAAGAGCGGTTGGTGCACTCGACACCTCAGTTTGACTTCGTATGAATTGTAAAAAAACTGTTCATGTGAGGACTTTGAGGAGTCCGACCCTGTGCGCCTACCAGGCTCGCCCTAACATTATTCCGAGTTGCAATGAAATGAATCTTAATAAATAATAGTAACTTAAAATAGTATAGTGAGTTTTATATAGTGATGAATTTAAATATATTTAAATGTTAAAATAAATTTAAATATATGTATGAAAAGTTAAAAAATGTTATGAGTCTCTCATGTAAAAAGATATTCAGTTGAAAAATATTGTAGATCTCACATAAAAAAAATTAAGTTAAGATGAGTTTAATAATTTAATAATTAAGTATTTAAATTTAAATTTAATTTAAAATTAAATTAAACTGAGTTGATCTAAACTTTAATTCCACGTACGTGTGTTTTCATTCTTCAACAATATTGACATCCATCAAAATAAGAGTTTTATTACTCCTTATGATCTAACAGGTTACATTTAGCTTTATTTTTTAAATTTTTATTTTTATTCCTCTGTTATTCTACTGAAAAAAGTAATAAAATAAAAAAATAAAAAATTATGTATGGTATGTAATGTGAGGATAATAAATATAATTTTTTTTAAATTAATATATAACTCAATTTAAAAAATTTTATTTATCATGCACATGTACTAACATATAATTTATCACATTTATTATTCTATTTAAATACATATATTTAAACATCAATATAATTATATGTATTTAAATAAAGAGATAAAAATAATAAATCGCTAGAATATTTCAACTCAATAAATCCTAATTACCCGCTGTGAGGGGTTCGAAGCTCCCTATTCCGAGGCGTCGGCACGTAGAGTGGACTGACAGAGCCCGAGCTATCTTCGTCCATTAATCTCAGAACAGTAGAAGACCCATGAGATTGACCTTTCGACATTGAATTGGAGGCGAACAAGCATGGACTCGTCCGGAACCCAAGCTCCCTTCCGAGTTTTGAAGACCGAGCTAGTTTAACACTGGAATTAAGGTTTACAGATGGAATCCCTAACTTTGAAGCGAAACGGTGAGGTTCGTAGACGAAACACACCTTTGCTTCCATTGCAAATGACCTCCTCGAGTTTGATAATCCGAAATGGGCTGAAAGAAGTTAAATGGCTAAATTGTTCTGAAAGCATGTCATTTTTATATACGCAGAGAGAGAGAAAGTGGTGCTTTAAAAATAATAAAAATAATGTCTAAACAAGGAAAACGACATGTTGAATAGAGACTGTTCATATGTTCGGTACACTAGTGTTTATATATCCAGTACACTAAACAGCTGGCAATTGAAAAAAATACATGAAAATTATAATCAATGCGCGTATTAATAATCTGCATTTAAACTAATTTTTAAAAACATACCTTTAATTATAATTGATCCCATCAACTTAACTTAGACGTTACATCCTCAATCATAAAATATATATTTATATTTTAAGTAAACAATATCTTTTATTAATTAAATTATATTTTTTAAAATTTTATAAATATATCTAAATTCTTATTAATTTATAAATATATTTAAATTCATATTAAATAGATAAGATATAACTTATTCAATCATTTAAATTCATTACTATCTTGATAACGTCTAAACTCAGCTTAAAACCTCTACCTCACGGCTCACTCGGTTCCCAGCGGTCCAACTCCAGCATTCAAGGCACAATGTGACAGGTTGGGTGCCGTACCTCGTATGAAGTCGACGTATCGGGTAAACCAAAGAAGCTGCTACGTTCGTAGAGAAGGCGACCGAAGGTTGCAACCGACAAGGTACATTTTTATTTTTATTTTTTTTACATTTTTTTATACATTTAAATATTTTTTAAAAATATTATAATATTATTTAAAAATATTTTTTTAATAATGATTAAAAATATATATATATAAAATTAAAAAGTACCATCAGTGGTCACTGTATGTGAATAAAACATTATCCGGTAAATGCTTTATTAGTTGATTGGGTAAAAATCCTTATCTCGAATCTCGAAGGATTTTTTTTAAGGGACAATGCTAGCCCACAAAAGTCATCGATGGGGCCCAATTTTTTTATTTGTTTAATGAGTAAGTAAGGATTAGGTTATGTGATGGAGACGAGTAGAATTCTTTTATTATAAGTTAAATAAAATATTATTATAAAATAAAATTTTAATATTATTTTTATTTTAAAATTTTTAAAAAATTAAATTATTTATTATATTTTATATAAAATATTAAAATAATTGGCTTCTTAAATCCAAACAAACCCTAACTATAAATTTTTTCAAATTACATACCGAAACTCTAAAGTTTTGCCTAATATAACATCTAGATTCTAATTTAAAGATCGCAGCCTTAGAATTATATTTTTTAAAGATTTATCTTAGAATTCACAACCATCTGCGTTCATAATTATAATGTATACTGGTAGGGAAGCCTAGTTGATCATTTCTGTTATGTCGCAAATTTTTAACTATAAAAAAGCACAGTTTCGTCTATATTTTTAATATTTTCTCTCTGTTTACAACATATATTATATAGACTATCTATAGAACATTTATAATTATAATACAATCATTTCCATCAACCAAGTCACAACTATACAGATATTTTTAAAGTATATATTACAAAAGCGACAATTTTTAAAAGGCGAAAGGGAAGTCTTAAAATAGATATTTTAAATATTTAATTTACTGTTCCTGGAATGGGATTCACAGAGACCATATTGACTTAATTCTGACGCAATTGCCCATATTTGTTAATTTGCACGCCCAATAGGACCATCCATTAATTTGAAAACAGATTTGTAAATACACATTTTACCTCGTTTTTGTACTCTAATGGGTCTGTCATTGTGCAGTTGATGATTAGCTCTGTCGTCACGCTGAATGCCACAACTGTTATATATTTGCTATCGTCATATACAACTAAATATACTCAACATCTAAAATTAATTATAAATTTGTTATTTTTTAGTATTGACATTTAATATGTTCTGATTATGATGTAAGAATCTATAATTTAAAAATATGGAAGAAAATGTTTACCGTGGCTACGACACAGCCATGTTTGTGTAACTGTAACATAGAAAATCTTCATTTTGGTCGTATCCGGTTGCTTTGGTATAGTTTGCGCAAGACAATTAATATAAGTAGGGACAATCTTTCTTTAACTAAAAAAAATATTTTCAAAATATATAGGAGGTCATCTTGGAACGAGAAAAACATACAAAGAGACAATGCATCAATTTTTTAAAACAGATTTATGAATATAGATTTTACCTGACCTCCATGTTCTAGAAGATCTATGGTTGTCCAATTCATTATTTGTTATATTGTGGACCCAAAAGTAATAATTGCTATAGATGTACTATTGGTAGTGATAGGTTTATTATCTTATTACTATCTATTTACTACTTAAGTGTATTACAATTTTTTTTTTATTTCATTTTCTTTTAAATATTTTTTTAACATTCTTAATTACTAAGAAAAAATTAAAAAAATATATATATAATTTTACTAGTACTCACTTCCTTAATCATTAAGTAAAATAAAAAATTAAAAAAATCAAATATAAAAAGAGTAGTAAATGGATTGTAATGAAGTAGTAAGTATATCATTTTCCTACTTCCATATGCGCTCGATATATAAAATTAATGAGAAGATTATTGTGACGTCTCCAAATTCCGTTTGGGATCAGACGGACATTTGAAGTGTCGAGACATACAACACAAGGTTACCTGCCCCCGTTCATGACATATAAGATGCAATGTTCCTAACATACATCTAACAATATGCAATATTCGCAGCGGATAAATTTTTTCTTTAGCAATACTATGCACCAAATTGAAAATATCCCAAATGCTTAAAACATACTTCATACATAAAAATCCATTGAACAACTAAGATCACAATACTAATTCAAAATGGTTATGATCCAAAAAGTACTAGAGATACAACTCCATCGTACAAGTAGTAATTTACGTTAACTATTATATTAACATTGATGTTACACCGTCGTTTAGTCAACTGTGTCTAATTAGTCAGCTCCTGATCCTCATTCAGATCATGTAACAAAATCTACCATTCAGGAGGAATGGTAGTTGGGACTACCACAATGAAATTTGATTACAAATATCAATAAATTAACAAAAACTTCCACACAGGCTAATGATGCATGGATGACAGTAAAAGCATGAATGTACAATCAAATTCATAAGTAATTAAAGCATAACTTGACGTATAACATAACATAATTGATATAACTTAAATTGAAACGTAAACTGAACTTGACTTGACATGAACTTGATTTGAAACTTGTCTTAACATGAACTTGTTCTAAAACTTGACTTGACATGAAAAATACATACTCCACAGTTGTTGTGGCCCCATGTATTCTACACATCACAATGCAGTTAAATACATACTCCACAGTTGTTGTGGCCCCATGTATTCTACGTGTAAATACATACTCCACAGTTGTTGTGGCTTCATGTATTCTACACATCACAATGTAGTTAAATACATACTCCACAGTTGTTATTGTTCCATGTATTCTATGTGTAAATACATACTCCATAGTTGTTGTGGCCCCATGTATTCTACACGTCATAATGCAGTTAAATACATACTCCACAGTTGTTGTGGCCCCATGTATTCTACGCGTCACAATGCAGTTAAATACATACTTCACAGTTGTTGTGGCGCCATGTATTCTACGTGTCACAATGCAGTTAAATACGTACTCCACGGTTGTTATTATCCCATGTATTCTATGTGTAAATACATACTCCATAGTTGTTGTGGCCCCATGTATTCTACACGTCATAATGCAGTTAAATACATACTCCACAGTTGTTGTGACCCCATGTATTCTACGCGTCACAATGCAGTTAAATACATACTCCACAGTTGTTGTGGCGCCATGTATTCTACGTGTCACAATTGTTGTGTCTCACGTAGTGTATACGTTACAATTGTTGTGACCCCATACTTCATGTGCCACAGTTGTTGTGAACCCTACGAAACTGAATGTAACTCAAGATGAAATGGGACTGGAATACGAAAGGACTGAAACCCTGATGTAACATAACATGACTTGAACATAACTTGAAATACATGACCAACTTGAAATAGAAACATTTCGTAACATGACATAACATATAATAGACAACATATTTAACATGACATATTTGCAACAGTGAATATTACATGACTTGACATACATGTAATAGATGGCATACTTAGCATGACGTACTTGTAATGTACAGCAATACATGACAAAATATATTATGTAATAGATAAAAACTGATGACGGAATAAATTATGTATAACAGATAATTACGTGATAACTTGGCATGGCATGACATATATGATAACACACATACATATACTATAGTTTCTTTACTTAGCACACATATACAGTAGACTCCTAGTAAGTTGAAAGCTAACTTACCTCAATCTCCGCATTTCTTATAAAACCTCAAGCGCGATCACGAGGAACTGTAATTAGTGATTCTAAAAGTTAGCACTAAATCACTAATAATTTGAAATATGAAAAATACTAACTTAAAGAGTTTACTCTCTACATGTAGGAAAATGACCGTTTTATCCATAACTTAAGGATTTTGCATACTAATTTCAAAAGTCACCAAAATTTAGATGCCTCATGTAAATTTTATACTCAACTCAAATATCAATTTAGAAAAATTTAAAACTAATCACAACTATTAAAACTCTATAGGGCCGAAATTCTTATATGCTATTTACATTGATTTTTGTTTCTAACTTATTTTGATTAACATTTTGATCTATGACTTATAAAGATGTGATCTTCAAACCAAACCCTCACATGGTTTAAAACGATGTTCTAAAACATATATAAGTTTCTAATTCAAGATCACATGGTTAAACATTAACCAAAACATAAATTGAGCCAATAATATCCATACTTTGATCTATCTGAATATCTATTTGCATAAAATTTCATATCTTTGAAACTAATATCAAATATCTGCAAAATAATAATATAACATGTATATAAGATGCTTAGGATCCTCCAATAAAATTATCAAAGTTATTGGAATAGGTTTATACCACCAAAAAGTTAAACTTTCTCAAAACAGAAACTGTTTTTCCTCTTCCAGTTTCTAAGTTTCTAAATTTAAGAAAATCTTTCATCACAACCTTTAATCATGCAAAAATTCTCAACCAATAATCATATACATATATTAACAATACTCCATAAAAATTTCAGACCAATATCTATCCCTTAGCTTGGTCAAAAACTCCAAACTATAACATATTCTCCAGTTTATCTCCCAGAATGACCTTTTTATAGTTTACACAATATTTTACTAACCAAATGATTTTTCAAATGGGACAAATAAGATATCCACGTAAACTAGACTAAAAAAGAAACAACTTATATGAAGGAGATTTTATGATAAAACACTTACAAAAGTTTCGAAATGGATGTACAAAAGAACTCCTAAAAGCTGTCCGAGAGAAAGTGTTTGGTATTCTTTTAATGGAAAGTGTAAATGAAGATAATTTCGTGGGGGGTGGCTGGAGATACTTATGGATGTGATATGGAAGAGATGAGGCTAGAGTGAGAGTTGAGTGTAGGTCTCTCTTATCTAGAGTAAGAGTTAAGTGTAGGACTCTCTTACCCGATAATATTTACAAAAATCATCTCAAGATATTTTTTACCTAATAATATCCATAAAATTAGCTTGAGATATTTTTATCCAATAATATCCACAAAATTAACTTAAGATATTTTTATCAAATAATATCCACAATTTTGAACCGACGTTTCGTCCGAAAATATGAAAAAGTGTTATTGTGCCATAAGACATTAAATGACCCTCCGAGTCTAATGGCACAAACCATAATACATTTTGACACTTCTAACTATCTCCAATAATCAAAAACACACTTATAATACTATAGTAAATAATAACACTAACTATATAGTTAGACTAAAACCTATACGATTAATGGATTCGTGAAAACTTATGGAGTTTTCACGAGATTCCTAAAGCTAATAGAAATTTCACAATTGAATTTCTAACGGGCTGTTACAATTATCATTTGTTAATACTAACACTTAATATGTTTTAATCATGATGTAAAAATCTATAAATTGAGAATGTGAAACAAAAAAAATGTATACCTTAGTTGTGAGATAGTCATATTCTTGCAACTGTAGAATAGAAATTTCTCGTTGTACTCGTATCCAATTACTTTATTACAATTTGGGCAAGACATGTAGAGAAGCTATGCTTAGATTGTGTTTCTATTTGAATTTTGTTACTTCGAGATATTTTCAACTTAGCATATATTTCTCTTTTCTTTCACCGAATTTTTTCATTTCTCTCCTCCGACTGAGCAGTATACCAATCTCTTTTTACTACCTTTTTCCCATACTCTTCAATATTTATTTGTATAGAAAGTTAGATAAAAGTTAATGAAGATGATATTTATGATACTTCATTGTAATTTTTTAGCTAATAATATCATCTTACTAGTTGGCATTTCTTATGGAAAATTAAGAATTTTGCACTAATTTTAAAGGCTAATCTAAAAAATAAATAGCAGTGTATCAAACATATAGATATACATGTATATATATATTTTATATCCAAGGCATAAGAAAGAAACATTTAATTCAGAAAAATTCTTACAGATTATATTAAATTAACTAATATAGCATTAAATGATTTCTAAAAATAATTTTAAATTCACACATAAGAAATAACGAATAGTTATAATCAGTAATCATATTCACATGTTTGTTAAATATGAGATGTGAATAAATAGAATAAATATTATAAAATGAGTACAATAAGCATTCTTTATATCAGCAAGCGAGGAACGTACCAGAAGGTTAATGACAAATAGAAGAACTATCGAAGTACATGAAATTAACAAGAAGTGGAATGAGGAAGAGTGAAATAAAAACACAAGCAACAGACCTGTTAAAACAAAACATTAAAAAAACATAACACAATAGTTGCATAATTATATTTATTAAATAAGACTATATTAACATATTAAGAATAATAACAGATGCAGTAAATAAAATGAATATTTAAAAAATCAGAAATTAAAGATAATACTATACTGCAAGAGATGATTTTTTTTTATTAATACTGTTATTAATAATAATAATGATATTATTATTAAGAACACAGGTGTGCCTCTTGACAAATCTGAATTTTTTTACAAATTTCCTTATTTAGATCTACATGTTTTACAGATTTTTTTCATAATCTTTACAAACTTCAATAGATCTAGATATTTTAGTTTAGATCTGAAAAGTTTTACTTTACATCTGTTGATGCACATGAGTAATTTTTTTTTTTTTTAAAGTTAATTGTTTAGATCTACAAATTTTACCCTCTATTTTGATAAAGTAAAGTTTCATTCTACATAAATTGTTCTCAGTTATACCATTAAGAACACGGATGTGCCTCACAGAAACCTGGTTTTTTTTTCCCAAATTTCCTTATTTAAATTTACATGTTTTACCCTTTTTTCGTATTTTCTTTAATTTCGTGTATATCAATATGTTGTTTTAGTGATTTTGTAGAAATTTTGAAACCTTACAAATCTTCAGCTTCAAGAGGGTGTTTTTTCAATTTGTTCCTTTCTCTAGAATCTTCTTAAATGATTTATATTATAAATTTATATATTTATTTTTTAGATGTAAATATTGGGTTCGAAAATGTTGAGATTGGAAGTTCTTGGTGACTACTCTATTTAGACGTAAATTTTTATTTTTTATTTTTATTTTTTGTGTATCTGTAATTTTTACTTCTTTTGCCCTGCATATATCTATTCTATTATGAATTTGAGTAATTATTTTTTAGATGTAACTATTGGGTCTACTTTTTTTTTTTTTTTTAATATATATTTTCAAATGTTTCTATTGTTTGGCTTTGTGATTTATTTCATATATTTGTATGACTCTATAATTTTTTCTACATATAAGTACTGCATGTAAAGACATTATCTAATAAACAATCAAAAATATTTATCCTCAAAAGAACAAGAAGAAGAAACCATACTAGACGATGCCAAGATTGAGAAGCAGAGAATAAAGTTTTCAGGAATTGAAAGATGTCGTGAGCATTTAAACAAATAGATAAACTGTAAATTGAAGAGGATGAAAATATGTATGGTAAAGCAGTGAGTAAAATATTTTGGATGAAAAAACGGCACAATAAGGATGAAAAATAGAAAGACCAAAAACTTTGTCGGCAAACAGAAGAAGAAGAGAGAACAAGTGGGAGATAGCCGGGAAAACAACGGCCTTTTTGGAAAGTAATGTATTTTCAACTCTAGACAGTCGGTTATGCGAATAATGTAACAAAAACAAAGGTAAAAGCATAAATATGTGAATAAAATGTAGGGATAAAAATGGAAACAAAAAATGATCAGAATTTACTATTCATTAAAATGACAGACAAAAACGTAAAAACACGAATGAAACAAAACAAACTTAGGGATAAATGGAAAAGTCTATGTGCAGTCTATGTGTGCAGTCGGCACACAAACGCCTGACAGCTTGGTCCCACTTTTTTTTATTTTTTAACTCTCACCTTCTCTCTCATTCTTTTACCCAGCAGATAACTTGCTCTTTCTCTCATCCATCTCTTTATCTTTGTTCTGCACTTTGTTGGTGGACCTTAGTCCAAACTTTCCGCATATTTCAAAGAAACAAAGTCACTCCCAAAAAGTTCTGTATGCTCTTCGCCGAACACCATTTTCTCAGTGAATTTAGCCGACCCAAATTCTGAAACTTCTAGAGAGTTGAAGGAGATTACTTGGGATATTATGATTGAAGCATGGAAATCAAACTTGACAAATTATTTTCCTATGCTCAAGAAGATCGACTCCAAAGGCATTAGGTAGCGCTTGATAGTTCATTTGGAAAAGCTAATAGAACTCTTTGACTGCATGATCAGCCAGAAGTTGCAGTTGAGAAAAATGCCTTTTGTTTTTTTTTTAATAAGAAAAATGCCTATAACTATTTGAGCCTATGTTCTTCTTGGGGGAGTGGGGTATTGGTCTTGAAACTTGATCATAGCCAACTCAAAAGATGACTTTTGATCGCATGTTCTTCTTTGGAGGCTCCCATGGCCGACTCAAACTTAAGAGAGAAAAAGTGGAGAGAGAGAGAGAGAGAGAGAGAGAGAGGAGTTAAAAAGAAAATAAAAGAAGTAAACGAGAGACGAGTTACACATGAAGCCAAACTTTGTTCCTCTCGTAAAAAGTTCATTTTTATATATTTTTTTATTCCTCTTGTACATCTGTTTACATCCTGCTTGTATACGCTGACTGCACCTAGCAGTTTTAGGGATAAAAAGGTAAACAAATAAAAAAGAAAGGCAAAATTGTAAAAACATGAATAGAAGATAACAAAACTAAGGGATAGGAAGGGAAAACAAATAGAAAAATAAGGACAAAATTGGAAAAAAAAGTTATACAACACCTGCTTGCTTATTGGCTCTTAAGTAAAATAAAGATGAGCTTTGTTATTCATAAGCTCTACACACCACACTTTTTTTTATTTTTTTAAAATTTTGTTGGTTTTATTCTTCTTAAAATAATTAAATTATTCTACTCATTATCCATATACCACATATTTAGTAAGAGAAAAAATTGAAAAAATATAAAAAGAGTGGTGTATAGTATATGAGACTTATGAATAAAATTTTTCTATAAAGATACATATAGGAGTTTGAATACAAAGCACGTGTGTTCAAATGAATGTATTGTTGCATTTTTCATAATGTAATATATAAGTTTCAAAATATATATATTATAATTGAGTAATATTACATATAATTATTGAGTGTACAAGTGTTGTGAAGTCGTTTTAAAAAATATAGAATTTACGAATAAAAAATTAATTTTTTTCATATAGATTCGTATTTATTTATTTATTTTTAAAGTAATTATTCGACACTTGCACATTCATGATTACAATTATTATTTCTCATTGTAATTAATAATTAAAATTGATAATCATAAAAAAATTGTTATCATAATAACAATTAAACAATGTGAAAGTATTTTAGAGTTTTGTAAATTATAAAAAATAATTATTAATCACGTGGTAGCAATACTGGCAAACAATATAGGTGGGTGAATTAAAACATGATTTCTAAAACAGTTAATTTGAGAGGTATATATGAAAAAAGCTACACAATATCTTACTATTCACACAATTTTTATATAATACTTTTTTTTAAAATTTTTTTTCTTTTATCAAATGTTTAATATATTGATAATGAATAGGAAAATTCAATTAGTTTAAGAAAAATAAAATTAATTAAAAAATTTAAAAAATACTGTGGAGATTGAGAAATTATGTAGCATTACTTGGCATATATATAGGTATTGTAAATTTTAGTGTTAATTAACTGCAAACATGTATTTGTTTCATATGTAATTAGGCTGTCGAGAAGATAGTTAACTTGTTTTAAGAAGATATAACTATTTTTTGTTCATAAAATTGATATTTCCAACTCATGTCTAGTTTTTCTTTATTGTGAGGGTCGTGTCTATATCTACATTTTTTTTTTCTAAATATGAAAAAGAAATTGAAAATTAAAATGTTTTGAACTAAACTAATGAAAATGTAAAATAGAACGTAACAATAATATAACATAATTTGAACCACACGTTTTATGTAAATGTTAATGGATAGAAAAATTATTAGATGATTTTATTTATAAATAACTTATACCATATGATGGTATTCTTAAAAAAATCACATAGAAACATAATGGAGTCATATAACTTGTACCATATGATGGAGTCATATGAAATATAAAAATAATATTTACAATCGTGAAGTGTACATTCTATTACGATATATAGTATTACTCTATAAAATAATATATATTTTTTAATACGGACTCTATAAAATAACTTATACCATGTGATGGAGTCATATAAAACTTCAATTTCAAGTGAATTGAACTTTTATCTTAATCTCCAATTAACATAAAAAACTTTGAAAACAGTTTAAAACATTTTTTTGTAGATAAAATGTTTCTCTAGATCTAATTCGAACGCCACCTCATAATTTTATTTTACAACTCAGTTAACAATAATAGTATGCCTAATTTTGGAATTTTTGTTAAGAGTTTCGCCTCACCAGTATTTGTATAATTTACGATTAGCTTTTATGTTTTTAAGTTTTGATACAATCAATGTTTCTTTGAATCGTTATGAAAGCAAAAGTAATTGAAAGGAAAAGCGTCGACAGCAGGATTCGAACCTGCGCAGGCATAGCCCAACAGATTTCGAGTCTGTCTCCTTAACCACTCGGACATATCGACGGTTCACAACTAAGATTCAATAATCAAACTATTTAATCTATATGATATGTTACCATCTACCGCGTCTGCAGTTCTACTCAAATCGGGTTTATCTTCAACATCTATCCATTGATATGGGGGGGGGGGGGGAACTCGTTTTGGGTTGGCAGCTTGAGTGCTTTTAGTTCTGGTTACTTAACAAGTGAATTGAATCTCCCCCCTTTTCAAATTAATTTCACAACTCAACGTCCATGTAAGACGAATAATTACCACTAACACATTGAATAACAGTCGTAAAGAAATATATGCAGAGGCCGGTCATAACAATGTACTAAATGGCTGAAAAACCAACTAAATCCAAAATTGCTTATAGTTTACATGGAATCATTTTGAAAGAGAAGGGAAACACATCCTCAACTGAAATAGTCGGTCTTGCACCCTACTGCAGATGAGTAATTAGGCTGAATTTTCACTGGTTTAAGAGGGTAGCCAGGGCAGAAAATGGACATTCATATAACTGGACAAAGATTTTCTTTTTTCCTTTCAAAATGAAGGAAACTAAGACTATCTTTAAAAGGGAAATGGCAGAAGATTTCCCTGCAAAAGTCCACATCTCGTCAAGCAGAAACTGTATCGGCCACTGCCAGGCATATAGGATTGGCACTCCAAACAGGAATTACCAAGGTGAAGATAACCACCGGCTGGGTGATCAATGATTCTTGACGATCATTCCTACAACAGAGATAACTGATGTGCATGTGGAAGAGAGACAGTGCAACCGGAACCCAGCAAACAACCCAACATAAGAAATTCTATCAAATGAGAGGCATTTCGCATCATGAGAAAAGTTATGTTTTCTGTTTCGTATGGCAAGTGAAATGCTTTTGCCTGCTATTGGAGTTGATCTAAACTGGCCGGCCCTTGTAGCTAAAAATAACCCTTTCCACAACCCTGCTAGAAAGCAGCAGATAAATTCCAGCAGATGCTCTAAAAATATAGGAGACACCTTAAGCAGCTTTAGGTGTGAACTGCGCACCAGTCTTTGAGATGGGTTAAGACTTGCTTGTTGATAATTTCAAGATAGAAGCAAGTCTCAAATAATTTTGAAAGAGATGTTATATATCGAAATACATAAATAATCACATTCTTCCATGGAAGAAAATGAAAATTCAAAATTGAACTGGTTTACCTTCACCACCCAAATAGACTCCCCTGACATCTAGAAATTCAAGCAAGTGGGACAATGACATCTAGACTGTTCTTCATAAACCATTTGCTAGGATAGGAGGGAGTAGATGAAGCAAGATAAATATCCCAAACCATGATTCTTGAGCAGTCCTGCAGCAAAGCTTCCATCTGGCTTTCATCTTCCACAAGCTGTTCTATAAATGTGCTGACCTGCATATGCAAATCAATTAGGTTAGCAAATGAAGCCAGGATCTTTCTGGATTAGAGGTCAAGGCATCTCAAACAATGGGATGGATAAAGTAGGGATAAAAATGTCAATTGTCTAAGGGTGAACTTAAAGAGAAATGCTTGGGATCCCGATAATGGGTCCCGAGCATTTCTCCCGATACATGAATTTTTGTTTTATGTTTTACTCAGTGATTAAGTAAGTGTTTTTTTTTATCAGAACTGCTACAGGTACCCGCCGCTGGGTACCGTTGCGGGATCGCTGACGTGGCTAGCCGATATATTATTAAAAAAAAAAAAAAACAGAAATCGTGCCGTGGGAAACCCATTTCGAACCCAGAATCGGCTGCACCCATTTCAGCTCCCAGAATCTCTCTAACCCAGAATCGATCCTTCTGAACGTGACGGTAGAAACCCACTTGTGGAAGAAACTGGCTGTGCGACAAGGAAGGTCCGGTGGAGCTGGGTGGGAATCGATGGCGCTGCAGGTGAAGGTTGCTTCAGCTCGTGGTGGAGTACAGAGAGAGAAGAGAGCGTGGTGGCTTAAGCACCCCCGATGGGAAAAACTATGTTTTTGGCAAGGGAAAACAGGGGACGTGGAGGCTTGTTCCGTGGTAGTTGATGGAGGAGAGCAGCGATGCAACTGGACTTTTATTGGACGTGGGCGACGGCTGGACAGAGGGGCTCGAAGTGTTTCGCATGAACTGGTTTGGACACGCACTTGTCGTTGGCTGAAGACGGTGGTGGCTTAAGGTTCTGCTTCCAACGTAGGGCGGTAGTGGTGGCTTAGGGGTGACATCCAGTGTAGTAACTGGCCAACAAGAGGTTTTAAGCGGCTGGTTCGACGAGGTGTGCGATGGCGGTGAGTTTGGTTTGGCTGAAGGGGGAAAGAATGAATCTGAAGGGGGGAAAGGCAACGAAGGTCTTGACCGATTTCGGAGGACTGGTGCTGCGCACCGTTTCGGAGAATTGGTGCTGCGCACCGTTTCATTAATGCCACCTGGATCCGTGTACGCTGCGTGTCCCCTTCGGCGTGTGCAAGAAGCATTTTTCTTTTTTTATTGATATTGTGATTTTTTTTTTAAAATATTTAAGAGTATTTTAAAAATAAATGAAAAAAGAAACAAAAAAAACAAAAAAAATTTACACTTGGGTCCCAAGTCAGTGGCAATAGAGCCACTCGAACTTAAATATGATGTAAATGATTTCCTCTCTAATTGAGTTTGTGGAGGTGAAGCTTAGCCTCGTCACATTTTGATTTTTGACCAGCAGGCCCCACTGATCATTGAATGGATGGTCCTATCTTATATCCAAAAACAAGTTTCTTTGGAAATAACCACTTTGGCTGCTTCATTAAAACGGGTTTCTCTGGTACCATGTCTGGGGATAATGTTGCTCCCTTGGTTTCTCTTCCTCTGTCAAATGATATAGCATTCACCATCGGATTGGGTTCTTAATAAAGTTAACGGGTTTAAGCAAATCGTGGGGATTTCAAATAATGCATATGAAGACCAAACTAAAGCTCTATTCACTATGATTGAGGCGAGCTATGCGCTTGAAACCAAATCAAGTTTCAAGAAAAGCAAGGAATTAAAGCGTCTTTCATGAGAAATTAACTATGACGCTAAGGGAGGTAGTTCAAGTCGAGGGAAGATTAAATGGAGGGCATTGTGAAGACGGTCTTGTAGAGGGATTTGAATTAGTTGTACATGAAACAAGGGGCCGAGGTTGGGGAGGTGTGTTCCATTCCAATTCGGGTTTGGTGTATTTAGGGTAGTTTCCACTGGCTTTTGGGTGATTCGGGGCACTCTAGTATGGGCTAGGTGTTTTTTTGTATACATCCAGTGTACTTGGTTACTCCTATTGATATATATATAATATTTTTACTTATAAAAAAAATAAAATAAAACGATAACAATGGCAATTCACATTGCAACATGGAGTAATACTATAGATTACAAGATAAACCCAGAAGAACCAAGAAAGACCTACTTGGAAGCCAGCCTTGACCGTGTCTATTTGTCTGATGGGTTCCAGGGTGGGTCGGTGCCACCTCCTTGGATCCCACAGTATCGTACTATTGAAAGCAAATCCAGACATTGCAGCATGGAATCTCCAGAATTTCTCATGTGAATCAATTATGTGCCACCCAACTACTCGAGTTCCATTACAAACGGGCCCCTCCAAGATAGCTTTGCTTTTGTTCTCTGTAAGTTTGGCCCCCATCCACATTCCAAATCGCCTGCAAGCCAGAACAAAAAACAGGGCTGTCACGAAAAATGTGCAAACAAATATAAAGTTGCACTAAAAACATCTGCGAAAGGAGAGAAAGGAATTGTCTCTCGCATATTTGTTGTAAAGCGTTATGCATGAGCAGGGAATGAACAACTGGAAATCACAGAAACAAGAAAAAAATGCCTTACTATTTGACATCTACAGCAGCACATAATTATCAAGGGAAATTAAACCAATCACTTTGAGTAATCATGATAGGCCACTAATGCCAACTCAGTAAGTCGGAATTTTATAGAAAAAAATCAATCAATTTTGCAACCTTTATATTTTTGTTTTGAAATAGTTTTGGCACTCAGTGGTAACTAATGAAAAAAGTTAACTAATGAAAAAAGATGATTAAGATCAACTGAACCCACCCATAGGGAAAAATATTTGATGGCGGGGCTTACTTGTAGAACACTAGTCCCGAATATGAAAGTTCATAGGTCGCTCAAAAACAGTGCTTACGGATAACAGCCTCAGAGGAAAAAATTAGGCACTCCATGTAATATAGCAGACACCTATGTTCAGCAAAGAATAGTTTTTGGCTCAGAGATGATATTGTCTTCTGACCTTGTCCCCCCCTTCCTCTCTTTCTCAAGAAGAGAGAGAAGAGAACCTAAGATGAGCTCCATTGCTCTCCAGTAGTATTGGTGCTAATCCAATTCATCATAATTACAGAAAGTGGAGCATTTTATAACCATTTCAATTATCGGATCCTTCTCATGAGAACTTTATATACGATGACCATAATTTCTATTTTTTGGCTACCTCAAAATATAAATCAAACAAAATGGTATCACGCTGCATGAAGCTACACTTACATCAAAAAATCAGCATGACATTTTTTAGCCCTAAAATGAGAAATAATGTAAGTACCTGATCTGCCTCATTTGCTCAAAAAGATCAGTGAAGTAGATGTTATTGTCATCGGCAAAGTAAACGATTCCATCAAGATGGTGGGTTTCTATGTGAGACAGTGCCACATTTCTTTGATGAATGTATGCATCTTTTATGTCTGTTAGATTTTTGTTGCAAACAAGATGCCTGTACATAACCCCAGTTCTTCGCAAGATATCAGCTGTATCTGCAGATTGGGAGGTCATCTCCACCACAATCCATAATAGAGGAGGTGTGACCAACCTTAATGTCTGAGCTAACCGTGTCAGGAAATATGCTTGAAAGGGTCGAACATATGTTGGTGTCACTATTATCAAAAGATTCTGTGACACCAAGTTTGAGTCTTCATTGAATACTTGAGTATCAAGTTTATCCTCATTGATCTCTTCCATCTGTTCCATGTCCTCCGCTTCTGATTCTAATGTGGCAGTATGCCTCATGTCCCCACTGTCTAATGGTGTTGTAGTTCTGGTCACATTATCATCTGAATGAAAATTTCCAGCATTGGATATTACCTCAAATGAAATGGCTTGATGCTTTGACATGGGATTCATAGATGAATTGAATGACACAAAAGGGGTAAGTCCCATCAAAATTCCAACCATGAAACAAATAAAAAAACGGAAAAGAGGCTTCCTCCACTTTTGCGCCTTTGGTTTTGACCTCTCTGGGGGCCTCGAAGATCTGGGTGAAAATACACTGAGAACAGAAGTTTGAGAGTCCAATGGACTGACATAAGAAGATAGCAATCCACCAGACGGTGGATAATGCTGAGGAGATGATGAGGACTTTGACAAGGGAGAATTCACTGAAGAGACTTCCCCATTTGCTAAAGTGCCAGGTCGAGGCACCGGCGACAAGGTTCTTCTAATAGAAGCCATCAAGAGGAATCCAAATCAATCTTACTAACTTCAAAGTAGCTTTCACAAGAGCTATCCAGAATCACAATTACCACTAAGATGCATCTAAATAAACAAGACAACCAAGTTGAGCTTCATTTTGACAGTGTGCCACCGATCGAGGTTTAAATTCATCTTAAATCCGTTAAACAAACTGAGCCAACTGAATTTTACTGTTAAAATACGGAGCTACAACTTTAAGGTGCAAACATTTCATATGAAACGAAGCCCATTTAAGGCTCCCTATCGTCATAAGTGAGTAATTTCAAAAATACTGTCGAATCATCAATAGACAGCCCAGATAAGATATCACGCAAAACCCCCACCAATTCTCCCCTCAAAAAAGACATTCTCAAGAAGTTAAGCACCAAAACCAGTTCAAATTGGAACCTTCTGTCTCGATCTTACCAGTTTCCTAGGCATCTATAAAATCCAGAGAGTTATCGATCCACTAAGGATTCGCCAAAAGAACTAAAAATCAAAGAACCACAAAAAAAACCACCAACAATCTCAAGAATAAAACAAGACGAAGCCCAAGCACCCACCAAGAAAATTCCCAATTATCAGCTTTAGCCCCCCGAAAACAATGAGATTTCGGACCGAAATGCTACATTACCACTCAATGAAAAATGGGAGACCAATGGATACTGAAGAGAGAGGAACCCCAATCCTCCTCCCTGTTCACAGTCTACAGCAAATGTCGACGCTTCGTGTCCTTCCCTTCCGTGTAGTACCACTGGAACTTTTTGATGCTTCTCAAATGGAGAGCAAGCATCCGAGAGCTTAGTTGATGGACGAAAAGGAGTGTCACAGACTCACAGCACCCTCTCCCAAATACCCCAGTCACATTCCAAAGCAAGAAAATAATTTTCTGACATGATTGGATTAACTAGAACAGAACTGGGACAACTCATTCATGGCCCACCTTCTTAGGAACATGACCGTTGTCAGATTTCTCGTTAATGAACCATCGGAAGGATCCGTTAATTACACAAAAGGGTAGTGCTGCTATATAGCTTAATTTGTCTATTTGTTGTTCTCTAATATAAATTACATATATATATATTTTGTCAAAAAAATTAAATACATAAACGATTTAAAAAAAATATATACTAATATTATTTTTGCCCGAAATTTAAACCCGAATGGGCGAGTTTGCGAACCAAATATTTCCAGGCACTGTCAAGAAATTATGACCTTTTATATTTAATTAAATATTATTTAAATAGAAAATAATTTTTAATTTTTATTTAATTATTATTATTTTTTCTAAATTTTTAAATAAAACATAAAAAATAATATAATTACTTTAAATTTTAAAATGAAAATTATATAAAATATCTAAAATCTCTTTATAACTTACAAAAATCTCTATATTTCTTTTCTTAACCAATCAAATAGTGCTTATCCTATTAAAACTCAAAACCCAACCATTTATAAAAATAAAATTAATTAATTTAACGTCAACAAGCAGTGTTTGGTTTCGATGAACATATTTGTTTCCTTCAAAAAAATAAACAAATTTTTGTAAATTGATTTTTCTAAAGTAATTCTACCCCTAGCTCTGGCTCACCCTTCTCAGACCTCTCTTTCTTCAGTTAGGAGCGAGAGTGAACGAGGAGAGAGTCACCATGAGCAACGGCATGGTGATTAGGGTTTTTCTTAATTTTCTATTATTCTTGTCATCCGAGGAGTACATCTTTTCGCTTTACGATGATCAAGTCGGCCTCATGGACTGGTAATTTCCGTCTCAGGTATGTTTCGTTTGAGCAAGTGGTGAAAGCCTCTAAAGAATTTAGACTCCTTTATTTTCCTCAAAATATCCAATGCACCTTACTGATTACTTCATTCGAGTCATATTTGCAGTCCAAACTTTCTTAAACCAATCATTTTACTTTTAAACCGTCAATTGATACTTCGAGATTTCTTTTCTTGTTCACCGATCAAAAAAACAAAAAACTTCAAGATTTCTTTTGTTTGTTTGTACGTTTCTAGAGAACAAATGGAGCCTCAATTCCATTTAGCTTATTGATTCTGTTCTCAAAGTCGTAAGCAAACTAATTAGTTTTTGATATTTTGATTATTAAGCTATACTTCAGTCTCAATCTTTTATGAAATTTCCCAAGCTTTCTCTATTATCCTTGTGTGGCTATAAAGCCTTTGCTCCGTTTGGATTGAAAGATGGTTAGATTGTTGTGGTGTTGTCCAAAAAAAAAAAAAAAAATTGTTGTGGTGCTCTCTCTCTCTCTCTCTCTCTCTCTCTCTCTCTAAAGAAGTGTAAATTACAGGCACCAACGGTATGTCGGGAAATTGAAGCACGCGGTGTTCCATACTCAAAAGACCGGGAGAAAGCGAGTTGTGGTGTCTATTGAAGAGAATGTTGTTGCTTCGCTGGATCTCCGGCATGATTAGTTAAGTGGTAATTTAGTATGTGAATGGGCTTTCATAATCTTCTTGATGACGGTGAATCCTGGAGACTGTGAAAATGTAACATGTCTTTTATTCAGTTAAATCACCCATGTAGCGCTTCCGATCACAAGAATTTGCTAAATCATCGGCTTTTTCTCGATGGGACGTGGCCCCTAGAACTTGTTTACACCTAACGGTTTGAACCTTATAGCATATTAGCAAGACCAAGACCCTCACCACTTAATCCACTCAGGGGCTGGCTTTCATAACTCTAATTTCTATATCATGAATTTACCAAGGAAACTTTTGATTGCGATCACCTTTATTTGTAGTCTTCATGGCCTACCAATTGACCAAGAGCACTTCAGTACTTTATTTTGTCACTGTGATTGCATAATTATTATCTGGGAGCAACTCAATTTTTTTTGTTTTTTTCTTTGCCATTTTCTCAAGGATATTTTGTAGGAATTTCGCGATATCAATTAATGGTTGTTTTTGTGCAGTTTGGAGACATGTCCTTGGGGCCAATGATGCAGTGGACGCAGTCGATATTGCACTGGGTAAATGTAAGAATGCTTGTATTTATAATTGTTCCTTTTTTGACTTTACAGATAGAATGTCCATTTCACCTTTTTCTTTATATTTGTGATAATGAAAATTGCAATGCAAAACGTTGTTAATTCGTAATTGAAATATTCCAGCATAACATGCTACGAGGCTTGCTTTTTATATCCTTTAGCAATTCCGTAATCCATGTTTCTTTGTATAACCAAAATCATCTATATTAATATTTTTTGTAAAGGTAAAAGGAGATATATTAATATCTCCTCATCATTGAATGATATATATAACTAATTTTTTTTTTTTGTTATTCTCACACGAATCTTTTCCTTCAAGAAACATATAGTAAAAATCGTGGGCATGGCAAATGTTGGTTGCTCAGGATCAATAGTTTCTTCTCTCTGTTACATATCTCCTTCTAATTCTTTCTTTACTCACGTATATTAATAGTTTTGACTGCAAATATTTAAAATAAACTTGGTTATTTGATTATCACTTTGTAAAGATATTGCTCCCTTATCATAAAATTAAATAAAAGAATGAAGATATTGCTTCCTTATTTTGGACTTACCTGCAGGATGCTTGATCATTAGATGTTTAACATCTGACCCTCTCATCCGAGGGAAGTATTTTAAGGGCATGGAGCCTTCCTGATGGCCAGATGGTGTGGGGATCTTTTCTTCAGGGCTCAAATCTCTCGAAATCATTATTGTCTCTGCGGATTAGGGATTGCAAATCTCTCTGTCTCTCTCTCTCTAGTGAATACAAATCTCAGATGTTCTGGAATCTGCTAACTGGACTTTTCAGTGCGGTGCTATTTATAAATTATTTTATATTTGTTGAAACTTTTAGGCATCTTTCTGTCATTTTCTCTCTCTCCATAGACTCAAATGTATGGAATTTAATATTCTGGAATTTATCCACTGTTTCAATCAAAGTTATACTTAATTAATAGTCCTCATCCATATTGTTATCATCTTCAGCACTTAATTAATCTTCTTGTTTACAAGTTACATTGTATCATTCTTTTTTTTTTCTTTTTGTTTTTTGCTTTTTTTTTTTTGGGGGGGGGGTTTACTCCTCCTCCTAAAGTAAGCTCCCTCTTTTAGCCAGACTTTAGTCCTTTGGGAGCTTTTAGCTTTCTCAAGCCATCCCTAGGGAGTCTGTGCACTTGTAGAGGTTCCAGTAGACAATGCATCCTACAGATTTGATTGTGATTATAGAGTTAACTAAGGTAGTATTGTGCAGGTAAATTTGAGCCGACATGGGCAATGTGATTCTTGTTTTCAATAAAGGGTGTCTTCATGCTGTTTCTAGCATTGATGGCAAGGTTCTATGGGAGAAGGACTTTTCAGCTGAAAGGTTCGAATTGATTTATCTAAGGTTCTTTCTTTTTCCAACTTCAGCATTTCATTAATGTTAGCTTGGTTACCTTGTTTACAGCATAGAGGTTCAACAGATTATTCAGCATCTTGGAAGCGATATAATCTATGCTGTAGGGTTTGTTGGTTCCTCTCAGTTAGCATTGGCAATGGCTTATGCATCTTCTTATTTGCATAATATCTCTTTAAATCGGTCTACATTGGATTATGCATATTCAAAATTTGGCATAGCTATGAATAGTATTTCTTCAAGTTTGAAGAAGCACCATTCACTCTCTAAACATTATTTACTATTTTTTTCTCTCTCCTACCCATTAAAATCAACTTTGTAAAATTTATATGAAGATGATTTTTATATATGAAATTTGTATTAAGTTGATGATACAAAGTGTTTTTTAGTATATCTTAATTTGAGCAGCTTTAATTTGGTCCAATATTGTCGGGCCAAGAACTAGGCTATTCAGCCTTGCTTGTACATCCTTCACCGTTTCCACTCCCAGCTTCTCCATATCTAGAAGAACAAATTTCTGGGGAGTATACATACTCCTAAGAGTGCCAAAAGAAGACTTCCGACTAAGGGCATCGGCAACTACATTAGCTTTGCCGGGGTGGTAGTTGATATTACAATCATAATCTTTCAATAGCTCCAACCATCTACGCTGTCTCATATTTAACTCCTTTTGAGTGAAGAAATATTTTAGACTCTTGTGGTTCGTATAAATTTCACATCTGCTTTAAATGTGGTAAGATAGGTCATTTGGCACGGGAGTGTCCAATGCTTGTGGCCCCTAATACTCAAGTGCAGAATCAAGGGCAGAAGAATCCAGCACCGGCTCTAGTTTTCGCGTTAACATTTGATGATGTTGATACTTCTCCTAATGTGGTGGCAAGTATTCTTTCCCTGTTTTCACATCGTGCTTTGGTACTATTTGATTTTGGTGCTACGCATTCATTTATATCCCGTAAATATGCATGCTTGAGCGAGAGAGCACCTGAACCTCTTGAGCCAGTGATGTCTGTTTCTTCACCTCTTGGGAAATCCATGATTTGTCAGTTTGTGCTGAAGGGTTGCGCGATAAAGATACAAGATCGACATCTCCTTGCTGATTTGATATTATTTGATATGGAGGAGTTCGATGTGATTTTGGGCATGGATTGGTTGTCTCAATACCATGCTAGCTTGGAGTGCTTCAAGAAGGAAGTAATCTTTAGACCACCAGATGAGTTAGAGTTCCGTTTCTGTGCTACGGCTAAGAGTATTATGCCGAATGTGATCTCTGCATTAAAGGCCACCACTATGTTAAGGAAGGGTTGTGCAGGATTTCTTGCTAGTTTGGTGATGCCACAACCAAATGGGCCTAAGTTGCAAAATATAGAGGTGGTGAAGGATTTTCTTGATGTTTTTCCAGACGAACTACCTGGCTTACCTCCGGATAGGGAGATTGAGTTCTCTATAGATATCATTCCGGGAACGGCACCTATCTCTAAAACGCCATACCGGATGGCACCTGTAGAGCTCAAGGAGCTTAAGGATCAATTGCAAGAATTGTTGGAAAAAGGCTTTATTCGCCCTAGTGTATCACTGTGGGGTGCACCAGTTCTCTTTGTGAAAAAGAAGGATGGGTCATTGTGACTTTGTATCGATTATAGAGAACTTAATAGGGTAACCGTTAAGAATCGGTATCCTCTACCACGGATTGATGATTTATTTGATCAACTTCAAGGATCCCAAGTATTTTCAAAGATTGATCTCCAATCAGGGTACCATCAGTTGAAGATTAAGGCGGAGGATATTCCAAAGACTGCTTTCAGAACGAGATATGGACATTATGAATTTTTAGTGATGTCCTTTGGATTGACTAACGCCCCAGCGGCTTTCATGGACTTGATGAATCGTGTCTTTAAGAAGTATATTGATCAGTTTGTAATAGTATTTATTGATGACATTCTTATTTATTCAAGAACCCCAAAAGAACATGTGAAGCATTTGGAGGTTGTTCTTCAAGTTTTGCGAGAGAAGAAATTATATGCTAAGTTGAATAAGTGTGAGTTTTGGTTACAAAAGATTTATTTTCTTGGCCATATAATTTCAAAGGATGGTATTTACGTAGATCCTGCAAAGGTGGAGGCGATAGTGGAATGGCCTAGACCAAAAACTATTCAAGAAATTAGAAGCTTCCTTGGTCTTGCGGGGTATTATCGAAGATTTGTTGGAGGGTTTTCTTGCATCGCAGTTCCTTTAACGACCTTAACCCGAAAGGATGAGAAATTCATATGGACGGCAGAATGTGAGAAAAGCTTTCAGGAGCTCAAGGAGAAACTTGTGACGGCACGTTCTTACTATACCTTTGGGTACGGAAGGATTTGTGATATACAACGATGCCTCACACAAAGGGTTGGGGTGTGTTCTTATGCAGCATGGAAAAGTTGTAGCGTATGCTTCGCGTCAACTTAAGGATTATGAGCGCAACTACCCAACCCATGATTTAGAGTTGGCTGCTGTGGTATTTGCCTTAAAGATATGGCGACATTACCTTTATGGGGAACATTGTGAAATTTATATGGACCACAAGAGTCTAAAATATTTTTTCACTCAAAAGGAGTTAAATATGAGGCAGCGTAGATGGTTGGAGCTATTGAAAGATTATGATTGTAATATCAACTACCACCCCGGCAAAGCTAATGTAATTGCCGACGCTCTTAGTCGAAAGTCTTCTTCTGGCACTCTCATGAGTATGTATACTCCCCAGAAATTTGTTCTTCTAGATATGGAGAAGCTGGGAGTGGAAATGGTGAAGGATGTACAAGCAATGCTGAATAGCCTAGTTCTTGGCCCAACAATATTGGACCAAATTAAAGCTGCTCAAAGTGAAGACCTTAACCTCCAGAAGATCAAAGCAGATATTTTAGAAGGAAAACAACCTGATTTTGTGATTTCTGGTGATGGATCATTGCGGTTTAAAGGAAGATTGTGTGTACCAGCTAAAAAGGAACTAAGGGATCTAATATTGAGGGAGGCACATCGGTCTCTATACACAGTGCATCCAGGTAGTACCAAAATGTATCGAGACCCGAGACAACACTACTGGTGGAGCGGAATGAAACGAGACGTGGCTAACTTTGTAGCTCAATGCCTGACATGCTAGCAAGTTAAGGCTGAGCATCAAAGACCCTCGAGAGCACTACAGCCACTACCAATACCAGTTTGGACATGGGATGAAATCAACATGGATTTTATAACTGGATTTCCTGAAGCCCAAGGAGGACAAGATTTTGTGTGGGTGATTGTCGACAGATTATCGAAATTAGCCCACTTCATACCAATTTAGATGACTTACTCGATGAGTAAGTTGGCAGAGGCATATGTCAAAGAGATAGTTAGGTTGCATGGAGTTCCGTCCAAGATAGTATCGGATAGGGACTCACGGTTTGCTTCAACATTTTGGAGGAGCGTGCAAAGGAACCTGGGGACAGAATTGACTTATAGCACTGCTTTCCACCCTCAGACAGATGGGCAGTCTGAGAGAACAATTCAAATTCTTGAAGATATGTTACGGGCATGTGTCTTGGATTTCAAGGAAAGTTGGATAAAATACTTACCATTAGTTGAATTTGCCTACAATAATAATCACCAAGAGAGTATCAATGCGGCACCATATGAAGTTTTGTATGGACGCAAATGTAGATCGCCCCTTTATTGGGACGAGGTTGGTGAGAAAAAGATGCTGGGCCCTGACTTAGATCAAAATATGCAAGAAAAAGTAGCTATCATCAGAAAGAGACTTGCCTTAGCTCAAGAGAGACAAAAGAAATATGTCGATCATAGAAGAAGGGAGCTGCACTTTGAGGTAGGAGACAAAGTATTCCTTCGGGTAGCTCCAATGAAAGGAGTTATGAGATTCGGCAAGAAAGACAAATTAACCCCAAGATACATTAGCCCATTTGAGATTCTTGAAAAGATAGGAGCAGTTGCGTATTGACTCGCACTACCCTCAGAATTTTCAGTCATGCATAATGTTTTCCATGTTTCAATGCTTCGGAAATATGTGCATGACCCTACACGTGTTGGATTATGCACCTCTCCAAGTGCATAAAGATTTCTCATATGAGGAAGCACCAGTCCGAATCTTAGATCGGGAGGTTCGAGTACTTCACAATAAAACCATTCCGATGGTCAAAATGCTTTGGAACCACCACACTGAGCAAGAGGCAACCTGGGAACATGAGGACGACGTGAGAATTAAATATCCCACTCTTTTTCTTTGAGGTACATTCAATCTCGAGGACGATATTATTTTAAGGTGGGGAGAGTTGTAATACCCTAGTCTTACTACGTGAGTCTTTACGTCATTTTATTTTATTTCTTAAGTTAAATATGTTCATGTAAAGATTTTTATTATTTTATTTTAGATGAGTGTGTTTTTATTTTTATGTGGGTTGTTAAAATAAATTAAGTACATGATTTTTAAGGCCTTATAGTATTTTCTCTTTAAACTCTAAAATTTTTTTATTTATGAAAGAGCACAAATGATTCCCACCATTGGATTGGTAGTTGGAATAGTTATCTTCCTAAATCTAATCCTAGCCCTCCATTTTCTTAAACTTTTAATGACAAAAAATTTAACTAAGCTTTCTTCTCTTATAAACCGCCGGTCTACACCTAACAAATGAAGAATTTTCCTTCAAACCGTCGGTCTACACCTAACAAATGAGGAATTTCCCTTCAAACCGTCGGTCTACACCTAACAAATGAAGAATTTTTCCTTTAAATCGTCGGTCTACACCTAACAAATGAAGAACAAGTCTTCTTCACCTCCATTTCCATGCTAGCCAACGCCACTTCCCTCTTTTCTTCTCATTTTCAAGAAATCAAATTCCTCTCATTTTCTTCAAGTTTTGGACCTTCACTTCACCTCTTGAAAGAATCTAGGAGCTTAAGGTAAATTGTTTAATGTGATTTAATGTGATTTTGAAAGCTAACTAAATTGTTTAGCTTATGTTTTGATGTTATGTTTTATATATATACATATATGCTCTGTTTGTCACAACCCCACCCTATCAAGAGCGAGACTGTGATCCCGTACCTGTTCTTTTTTTTTTTTTATTATAACAGTAAATTTATTTCTAAATGAATGCCCATATTGTTATTAGTATTATTATTATTATTATTTTATTAATTTTTTTTAAAAGATAATGCGTGACGATTCGAACGCATCACGCATAAATTCTAATTTCTAACTGAAAGAAATATTTAATAGACATACCTTTACATTCCTTTACAAAGGACTCTCAGAGTCCGTCATCCATTTATTTAACGTAACTACTTTAAACAAAAAGGGATTCAGTCCTTTCAGTCTTTACAAAAGAAAACTAACTTAAAGCATGAGGGGTATCCATTACCCCACTATATACCTTATATCCGAAGGTATCTTGTATAGAAGTTAACTCAATAAAACATCCCTGTGTGGGGTCCAGTATTAAAACATAAGAAACATATATCTTCATTAAAAGAAACCAAACTACCCAGGGACTACTAAACGTCGGCCCCTCCCTCCTCAGCAATACTCAGCTCCTCAGTAGATTCGTCTGTACTTGGACGTTTAAAATATAAATACAAAGTGAGTCTAATACTCAGTAAGCAGTACACCATGCTGTTAACTTAATAAGCATATAGTACTTTCTTTTGAAAACATGCATCCATAAACCAATACTAATTCTAACAATACTTCCATGCATATGCTTTCTTTATAACATCATGCATACACTTACTTCTTACTATCATGCATATACTCACTTCATACTTTCATGCAAAATCTTTATTTCTTATTTTCATACATACTTATATATCGTATCTTCATGCATACACTTAATTTAATCTTCCACTTTCTTTTGGCCAACACACTATTACACCCCGTGTGTTGGGGTTAGCGGTCCTATTGGACCTGGATCCCACCCGTGGCCACAGGTTAGGAACCCCTTTCTATCAGAGAGCAGCACTGGGTGCACTACTAGTACTACTTACCCGGCATTGCAATCTGCCCATTTCTTTGATATCATTTCCTTTCATGTGGTCATTACATATTTTCATACATTAATTCATTCATTTTCTTTCTTTGAAAACAACATTTTCAATATCTTCCTTAGTCCGATGAATATGCTTTTATTTTAGAAAAAATAGCATTTTATGTCATGCTTACATATAAATAAAATTTTAGTTATTTCAAGAAGCATGTATAAAAATTTCATGACTTAGGGTCTACATGCATGCATTACCATATACACATACAATCAATTATAATCGATAGGATACTTAACAGGGGCTACCAAGAAAGGCTTGTACATAATATAAACTCATTTATTCTTTAATTAGAGGAACGTTTGGAAAGAGATAGAGATATATTCTTCCACAAGAGAACTTGGCGTGGGCGCATGGTCATAACTACTTACCTCGATCCGCTGCAATCCCTTTAACTTCAGAAAATCCTAATCCAATAATAAATAACAAGTGTGTTAAAACTCATCCAACATCCTTTAGATCCCCTTTTAATGATGGCTAAAATATTATAAATCTAACGTCGTTTTCTACCCTTAATGTTACTTCAAATAACTACCCTCTCGACAAATCCTTACAAGAGTAACATAAGAAGATAGTTAATTTAGTTAACATAACATCAAAACAGCTCTATATATGCATTTAATCACTTAAAACATAACATAATTATATATATATACAAAACACCACATCAAAACAGCCCTATATATAATTAATCCCTTAAAACAGAGCATATATGTAGATATACAAAACATAACATCAAAACAGCCCTATATATATAATTAATCCCTTAAAACAAAGCATATATGTATATATATAAAACATAACATCAAAACATAAGCTAAACAATTTAGTTAGCTTCCAAAATCACATTAAATCACATTAAACAATTTACCTTAAGCTCCTAGATTCTTTCAACAGGTGAAGTGAAGGTCCGAAGCTTGAAGAAAATGAGAGGAGTTTGATTTCTTGAAAAGGAGAAGAAAAGAGGGAAGTGGCGTTGGCTAGCATGGAAAGGGAGGTGAAGAAGACTTGTTCTTCATTTGTTAGATATAGACTGACGGTTTGAAGGGGAAATTCTTTATTTGTTAGGTGTAGATCGACGGTTTGAAGGGGAAATTCTTCATTTGTTAGGTGTAGACCGACGGTTTGAAGGGAAATTCTTCATTTGTTAGGTGTAGACCGACGGTTCATAAGAGAAGAAGGCTTAGTTAAATTTTTGGTTATTAAAAGCTTAAGGAAATGGAGGGTTAGTATTAGATTTAGGAAGATAACTATTCCAACTACCAATCCAATGGTGGGAATCATTTGTGCTCTTTCATAAATAATAAAATTTTAGGGTTTAAAGAGAAAATACTATAAGTTCTTAAAAATCATGTACTTAATTTATTTTAACAACCCACATAAAAATAAAAACACACCCATCTAAAATAAAATAATAAAAATATTTACATGAACATATTTAACTTAAGAAATAAAATAAAATGACATAAAGACTCACATAGTAAGACTAGGGTAAGAAATAAAATAAAATGACATAAAGACTCACATAGTAAGACTAGGGTATTACAGATGCCCCCGTTGCTCTTTCTTTTGTTGATACCTATACAGGAAAGGAGCTTAAATCATTGGGTCTCATTCACTCCTGTGCACAAGTTATTCCTCTGCCATTTACTGATTCAACTGAACAGCATCTCCATCTTCTGATGGATGCTGAGAAGCATGCACATTTATACCCAAGAACTTCTGAGGCTATTGGTATTCTTCAACACGAGTTTTCAAACATATACTGGTACTCGGTTGAGGCTGATAATGGCATCATTAGAGGGCATGTCTTGACGAGCAATTGCATTGGCATGGTGGATGAATACTGCTTCACCTCCAGGGAGCTATGGTCAATTGTATTTCCGTCTGAGTCAGAAAAGATCATAGAAACTGCGACAAGAAAGTAATGAGGTACCTTTTCTTATTAATGTTCTTGAAGTGATTGAGATCATTATGTTTTCAGCATCAAATTGTCATAGGGTAATACAGACTATTACTAATCTGATTGGTAGACCCACCACTGTAACCAATCAGATGAGTAGTGTGTTCCCCCCCCTCCCCCCAAAAAAAACAAAATCAAACCCATTCACATAAAAAAAAAAAAAAAAAAAAAAAAAAAAAAAACAAAACCCAAGAAAACACTTTGATTGTTCATCCGTAGTTTTTTGTGATTTGCCCGTGCTTATTGCTGTAGATGGTTGTTATTATTTTTTTATTTGCATTCTCTAGGTGGTTCATACTCAAGCAAAGGCTATAGCTGATCAAGATGTTATGTATAAATATATATCCAAAAATTTACTTTTTGTGGCAACTAGTGCACCAAAAGCCAATGGTGAATTTGGAATGGCCCAGCTGGAGGAGGCGTGGTTATAGTTTTTGGTACGGTATAGGTATGGTACCTGTTTCGTACCGGCTGAAATACCGGCCGTACCGGCCTGTATTTCGGCCTGTACCGACCGGTATTTTGGCCATAATCTTTTTTTTTTCTTCTCATTTTTTTAAGCTATAGTCTTATTTTTTGACCCCCAATTCATACTAGACTATTTATAATTTATATATACATATGTATTCATGTATAATTTATTCATATATAGACTATTAGTTTGAAATATAATTTATTTATATATCGACTATCCCGAAACGGTACTGGTATCGAAATATTTCGTTCCAGTGTCTTGACCGGTATGAAATCCGGTACGGTATTCAAAACATTGGGCGTGGTTGGTTGTATACTTGATCGATACTGTAACCGGTTGTATTTTGCATCGCATGACTCATCGTGGCTCACAGGTTCCTGTTCATGCTGTAAGTTCTGCAATCTAGTTGGCCACTTTATAGTCATTAGTGAAAGGTATTCCTTCATGTGTTTATGCATTTTTTAGGTTCTTAACGAGAATTGGGTTGTCTACCACTACTTCAATCTTAGAGCACACAGATATGAGATGTCTGTCATGGAGATCTATGATCAGTCTTGGGCGGTATACCAGTAAACTTGAATCCCTAATTTGGTGGTCGGTGGAGTTTCATTTCAAATTACTATATTTTTTAATTGAATGCAATTCACAGGACAGCAAGGATGTCTGGAAGCTAGTTGTTGGAAAGCATAATCTTACTTCACCAATTTCCTTGTATTCTCGACCAGAGGTGATAACAAAATTGCAGTCTTACTTTTTCACCCACTCTGTGAAAGCAATAGCAGTGACATCAATGGCCAAGGGCATAACTTCAAAGCAGCTTCTTATCGGTACCATTGATGATCGGGTCGGTTCACATACCCCTTTTTTTTTTGTGCCACTTTGATTTGTTTGTTCATTGTTAATATTATGATGGGGAAGAGGGAAGAGACATGTTTGAGATGGAACCTGTTTTCTTTATATGCGCACTTAAGGTTCCTGCCTTTTTCAGGTTTTGGCTCTTGATAAGCGTTATTTAGATCCTCGTTGATCTCTTGACCCTACACAAGCTGAGAAAGAAGAAGGCATTATACCTCTAACGGATTCCTTGCCCATTATACCTCAGGTATGTTGACCATGTGATTGACTTATCATTAGTGTTGTAATTGGCATTATTGCTTCTGTTATTTTCTGATGAAGCAATGGGTTTTTGTTGAGATGGTCTTTTTTCAGCTGCAGTCTGTAGGTATCCCTCAAATTTTCAGCCATAGCATGAATTTTTTTTATTATTAATTTTTTTTTTTTTTGCAAAGATTTATCCTCTTTCCTTTTCTATTTAATAGGACTTGCTTTTGTAGAGCTAACAATCAACTGTGTTTTTATGGGTTGACCTTGGTTTTGGTGGTTCAAGTTTGATGCTAAAATTTCTATTGCAACAAAAAGAGTGTTGATGAAAACCAACAAGAACTTTTGCACATACCTAGTAATCATTAGATAGCGTGGTCTGACCATCCATTCTTGCCAGGCAGATGCTTTGCCAAGTTCCTGGATCCTAGATATACGTGTTGTTATAACTTCCGAATGTATAATTGGTACCTGACATTATAAATCCAAGTTTGGGTAAATGGTAAATGTAACTGGCCTCATAATTAGAAATAATTTATTTCTGTTTATAAGTATAATTATAAAGAAGTCATTAAACTTTGTTAGATAGCAATGACCTTTAAATTTTAGTAGTGTTTGGACTACAAAGCTTGCCTCATGTTAAGGTGCCATGGTCTCTAATAGTTTCAAAACATTGGTTAGACAGTCAGCATGGCTATCTTGCGTTTTACGGATCCATGCTTACTGATCTTTAGCCTTCGGGAATTTGTATGTCGTCAAGGAGCCAAACAATGAGATTGTCTTTTTTTTGTTTTTTTTTTGGGGGGGGGGGGGGGGGGGGGGAGGGGTGCCTTTTTTTGGTATGCAATTATCTGCATTTTTCGTTCTGTAATACGCTAACACACGTATATGAGCGATACCCTCCATGCATTATGGCATGGTTCAGTCTATGAGCTCCATGCTAGGCTTAAGAATGATCTAAGCCAAATTGACCCAAGCTCAATCTTTAGAAAACCCTGGATTACTTGTGGTATATTTGGTTTAGCAACATGCGTCTGTTTTAATTGTTCCTTGATAAGTCGCTTATACTGATCGTATTGTTAATGCAGTCCTATGTGACACATGCTCTTAAAGTGGAAGGTCTCCGAGGCATTGTTACGTTAACTGCCAAGTTGGATTCCACAACTCGTCTTTGCATATGGAGTGGATATTTTCTTCACTCGAATTGCACCCTCGAGGACATATGATTCACTCACGGAAGATTTCAGCTACGCTTTGCTTCTCTTAACAATAGTTGCCTTCATTGCTGCAATCTTTGTGACATGGATTACGTCCGAGAGGAAAGGATTACAAGAGAAATGGAGGTGATTCAGCATTCAGTCTGTCCTTTTCCTAACTTCTTCCAACGTTAAGTGAATTATAGTTTTTACTTTTTACATTAGGTCAGGAGATGATGCCTCCTTAAATCTCCCCTCCCCTCCCCCCCCCCACCCCCCCCCCCCGCCCCACCACAACAGCCACCTTTCTTTTTCTTCTTCACCTTTTTTATTTTTTATTTTATTTTTATGGGGTCCAAATTTAGTGGCTTCATGTTGTAAACCCAGGAATGCACGAGAACAATTTCATTATTTTTGTGGCAAGATACGTCATAAATCTGTGGCGTCCTTGGGGTCTTGTCACTTGGAGATAGTACCCACTACTTTCTCTGCATGAGGTCCTTTGTTTACAATTTCATTAAACTACTGGCTAAAACACAGAGATTAGTCGGACTGGCTGCAACACAAGGATTGGTTGGTCCTCTCAAGAGTTCGGTGTAATCGAAGTTGGGGCTTACCACATGCTAGACTAGATGGTCCATAATCCTATTGCTTTAATTGTATGTAATTCAGAAGAAATTTACCTGTTATTTGTGTTAGGTAAAGGCAATAATAATTGATGGCCAAAAGTAATATTCGTACCGTACCATGTCGGCCTTCGGTTCGAAACTCAATTGGTGTCAATAATAGGTGCAAATTTGGTTGTCCTGTGGTCTACCATTTTCATGGAGATGCTACAAAACATTCCTCTTTTTAATGTCTACATACTTTATAAGTTTTACGTAACTCTTTGATTTGAGAATGAGTATTTTTTTTTTTTTTTTATCATTTGAATTCAAAAAAATGATAATATTTTACTAAATATTTATATAAAAATTATACAACTTTTTCTATTTTCTGTTTCTATCCTTTTCCAAGAAGCGTTACTTAAACCATCTAACCTTTTCACGTGATAAAAACGATTCATGTTAGAGGATATCAAGAAAATATAAATTACCTTAATCACTTTCACAAAACATCTTATCTTATTTTACTTAATTATTATAAATTTTTTAAATTTTTACGTAAAATAAAATAAACAGTTTAATTTTTTTTTAATTTTAATATAAAAATAATATTAAATTAATATATTTTAATTTCTTCTTTTCTTATTTAACTTTCAATTTTAATTTCTAACTCATCCCGAAAACCAACTTCTTTGTTTAAAGAAATATGATTTTGACCCGAAAACTCAATACACGTGTTAACCTCATATATTTGTGGTAGGAAAATTCATTTGATGTACGAACATATGTAGATGGCGACAAAGTTCACGTTCAATCTGATTTCAAATTTGTAAGAGACTGCCACCCAAAACTGTAGCTGCCGCAGTGTACAACCACCCTCTCTTCTCGGTCTACACCCCCATAATTTTCTTCTGGGTTCGATCCAGCTTTCATTGTATCACCTACTCTCAACCGATCTCCATCATTCTCGTGTTTCCTTTCGTTTTAGCGCCATGAAAACTAATCAACCAAAGCTCAAGACCCAACTCTTCTCTTGTGGCTTTTTTCGCCATTGCACTCAAACCGTTCTTAGCCCCACCAGTACTCCTCACCCTCAAACCTTTCCTCTCTCGTCCTCTGATCTGCCGCTGCCGCCACCACCACAACTCCACCCCGCACCTCGCCGTCCCTCAGTGCCAGAATCCTCGTCATCTTCTTCATCCTCTTCAACCTCCCAAAGCTTCACTCAGTGGAGGTTCCAACTCCCACACTCGCCCATCCTCCCCAGCCCACCCCCCGTGTCGGAACCCATGCCCGAGGGCACCCTCCCATCCGACCCTGTTTCCCTACCACCACCCATTACCTCCTCCGAGCTACAGGAACTCTTCCACATAGCGGAGCTACAACTAAGCACCGGCTCTGATCAGGACCGGTTCGCTGCTCTCCAACTCTTGGAGCGCTCACTCGTTCCCAACCCGCCATCGGACCCGGAATGCTCGCCCGAACTCATGGGCGGAGTGGTGGGAAGTTTGAAAACCCATGCGGGTGCAAAACCCGCGACGAAGATACTACTAGCGCTCTGCTTGGCGGAGGGCAACCGCCACGTGGCGGTTGAGGCCGGGGCGGTGTCTGCGGTAGTGGAGGCTGTGCCGGAGCTGGACGATGCGGCGGCTGAGAGAGCGCTGGCGGCTCTGGAGCTGATGTGCACGGTGCCAGAGGGAGCGGCGGAGGTTCGGGCCCACGCACTGGCGGTGCCGGTGATGGTGGCCGTGATGGGGAGAATGGCGGCGCGCGCCAAGGAGTACGCGATTAGCGTGCTGGCCGTGATCTACGGGGGCGAGGGGTCGGAGGAACGGCCGGCGCCAGCGGAGGAGGTGGCGCGTGCAGTGGCGTTGGCGTTGAGAGGCGATTGTAGTGCGAGGGGAAGGAGGAAGGGGGCCCAGCTCTTGAAGGCGCTAGAAGTTGAAGATAACTATGGGGCGGTCTAGTTTTGTCTGTAATGGTCAAAGAAAGGGTCATGACTCATGACCACTTGGTCTATTACTATTTCATCCTCTCATAATTTGACTTTTATCGATGGTTTCTTTTCAGTTTATTAAACTGTCACGCCATCTTTCAAACATCCCTCCCTCAAATTATTAATCCTACTATATATTCAATCTTCCACCAGCTACTTATAAATTAATTTTACAATTTTATATTTCAAAAAAATAAAATTAAAAAAAATTACAATTTTGTATTTTAAATAAATAAAAATGTGCCCTCAAAGGAAATATTACATAAAAAGAACTAACGTCATGGTCAAAAGACACATATTGTAATTGCAGAGCAGGCCAGGGAAAGCCAAAATGCCAGAGGAAAAATGAAAAAGAAGTGCATATATATATATACACGTCAGATTCACGTGCGTGTGGGGTTGAGATTCTCGTGCGTGTGGGGTTGAGATTCTGCAGGAGGAGAAGTGGAACTGAACGCGTGTCAGTGTCACGCTTTTGTAAGATAAAGATAAAGATTAGAGATTAGAGTTATTACTATTTCTTTGCTACGTGTAAAATTGTACTGCTTCTCCAGAAGGCATACAGCCTTGTCTCTGCAGTGCATCATTTCAAGTAAAAGCATTACCTGCATACGGTGCAGTTTGCCCTTTGCCTGCGGGCTACGGCTAATTTAGGCTCAGTAAAATTTAAATTCCTCCGACAAGATGACAAGACAAATAGTTCTTAAAAATTCTCTCGTTTACAACCATTTTTGTTCGAAAACGTTAATTGATCTAAAAACTAAGGGCAGTTTGGATTGGAAGGAGATGAAAATTAAAAATTAAATAAAATATGATATTTTAAATAAATATTTTAAAAAATTATAATAATTAAATTCAATTAAATAAATTGAGATCTCAATCTAAACAGATTCTAAATTTTTAGATATAAACAATAACGAGATATTTTGTTTTCAAGGTTGTGGACAGTGCGTATTAATTATATTATTTAAATGATAAAATTTAATTTATAAAATTTATATTTTAAATCAAATTATGTTATATAAATATTTTATTAAATGTACTCTACATATCAATTTAAAAATAAAATTTTTCAACAATAAAATCCATTTTACTTGGGTAGATAATCTTGTACATATTATTTACTTGTCATTTTTAAGCCATCACTAACCCGTTAAACTCGAATTATAATTATTTAAAAAATAATTAAGGTTCCGAATTACCAAAACATGAGTTATATATATTGTTGGGAGTTATATATATATTTTTTTGATAAAATGGGAATACTGGAGAGTTTTGAATTCAAAATTTTTATTTGGACTTAATTTATGCCATCATATATACCATTAAATTTTTTGAGAATTATATATATTGAAATGGTAAAGGGAGTACCACCACATTAAGATTAAAATTTTGGGGGGGGGGGGGGGGGGGGGGGGGGGGGGGGGGGGGGATGGCGTACTTGGTACGAAAAGCCGATTCCTATATATCAGGCTAGACCATTTCATTTGTTTCACCAGAAAATTGTCCTAAAAATGTACCTTAAAAAGCTTCAAAGTTAAAACAAAAAATTATATTATTCATTAATTGTTATATCACGTAGTACCGGTACGTACTGCATGCGCATCGATCGTCCAAAAACAAGGGCATAATACAAAAGGCATGCCTCTTATATATATCATATACGTAACCTTCCTTACGTACGTTAACGTATAGATCCAGATAACTTTCCACATAATACATATGATCAAGCAAGCTTTCGGAATAATATTGTTCAGAACGAAGAATAAGCATTGACGTATATATACATGAACTTACGGAGTACATAAGGTCCCTGCAGCTAGTAAATATATATACATATATATATATATATATATATATATATATTATATGGTACTTACGTTTAATTAATGTTAAAATCTGAAACCACCTTAATTCTCGATCGTTCGAATTTTAAGGGTTTTCTTGATCTGAACGTCAAGTACTAATTATACATAAGTAAAAGAGAGAAATTATGAGACTCGGCCAAACGTCACACACCCAAAATGATCAACTTCTAAGCCAATTCATGAGATACATATATAGCCATGGATCGTCCATGCAGCACCCATATTGTTCTTTTGTGATGCCAATTATTCACCAACAAACATGGTTTAATTTGGCTCATGTTAAACGTTTAATTGAGGCGAAACCTTAAGCAAATTATTTAGTCTTTCCCATGACTTGCATGAACTTTGGTTTTCTAAGTGATGATCACGAGGTGGTCTGCATTAATTCTCATAATTTTACATAACGTCTCTCATTGGAGTCGATATATAATAGATACTACTTTTTGTAAACTGTTTACCAAAACGATCGAGGACCACAAGCTATTTAGATGACGAGGTTACCGGCACGCATACATATTGTACATGACGTACTCACACACACACACATATATATAAATTACTCTTGCCGTACAAATCAAATAAGAACCATATTATATCCTTCATGTGATTATCTCATGATTTCCCTTCGAAGCATTGCCTTAATTCGTCTCTAGGCCCCCGCAGAAGCCCTAACCTAGCACTAAATTATTCTCTCCATCTATCGAGCTAGCGATCAGACTAGCTAGTAGAAAAACCAAGCCGAGGCCCTAGAAGAACACCCTTTGCTGCATGGCTTCTCCTGGGTGCTTTTCAACCTTGCCAACCATCTATGCCATGCTCACCACCACAACCACCGGTTCCATGAAACCAAACGGGCTGCACCCTCGATCTACAACGCCTATGGTACTGCAATGGGAGGCCGAAAGGAATGCCATGCCCAAGATGTCAATTTCCCAACAACCGATCGGAGAAGATTAGCTCCGCCTGGCCGTGGCCTATGCCAATCTTAATCAACTCATGGTCAAAGTTGTGAGCAAATCTCCTTAAACCATACCAAAATTGGCGTTATTAATTAGTCAGTATAGCAAAATATGATTAATCTGATATAGAGGTTGACACGCAGAATGTATTTAATTAGCTGTCACGATTGATACTGGAGTGGGATTACGTGATCTGATTGATAGAGTGGAAGATATTAACTTGATTGAATTTGGTGGCTGCGCGCCATATAATTGGGAGGGTCATGTGAATGTGGTGGGGCAGCTTATTAGCATTGGGACACATGATGGGAGCTCTTGGTGGGGAAAGGGATCGAGCTAAGGGGCCGACTGCATGACGATCCTCATGATCATGTTATTGGCCTCAGTCTTAATTATATTGTTACGGCAAGATCATCCGAAAGATATGCCAAATTGTCAGGTTACAACCACGAGATCCGTCCTTTGATGCGGCTAAAGTATCATTAAGATTGTTGTTCTCGTATCTCACAAAGGCAATTAGTACGATCGATGTATATATATATATATATATAATAACGGACAGACATGGTCAATTGGTCATGTCATCATAAAAAAATTCATATATAAAATTATATTTTTTTCAGATGTTACAATGGCCGGAGATATTGATATATATATATATATAGAGAGAATGAATCACAGGTAGACTACTTTCGCTAGAGAGAGGTTTCCTTTTAACCTATAACTTCACGGACGTCGACGCTGTTTTAAGATGTATTCATGGACCGCACAAAGAAACACGTACGAATTCGCAGATATTATTTGGTACCCATTAAAGCATACAGCTATGTACAGATCGATATACATGATGACAATCTTCCCTTAAAACGTCACTGGAAATGGGGTTTACGAATTCATCGATGGATCGGGTTTCATGAGTCAAAGCCAGTTGATCTCCAAATCAATAAGAGCAACAGGTAAATTAAATCATGGCTCCTTTAGTACTTCGCATTTTGTCCTAAATAAATAGTTGTACGTCTAGAATAAAAAGTACTAGGGACTGGCCGTAGCTTAAAAATGCAAAGATAACATTGGAGAATACACGAAATATGAAGGGAAAATATGCATTACTAGCTGCTACCATATACAATTATATAATTAGGGCTCTAAAAGGAACTACTCGCCAATTGATTGAAGATTGGCCTAATCTTCACTGGCCGTTATCCGGTAATTGGTCATGATCAGGGCAAAATTCAAACTTCAGGTTCCTGTTAGTATTCACCAAGCGCAGATATTACAACCGCGTGCATGCGCTTGAGAAGTATATAATAATAGGGATCCAAGAATCAATGCGCTTTTCTAATTTGACGAGACGAAAGCAATATTCCCTGCGCAAAATTTTGGAGACTTTATTCGTGATGTGAAAAAACTGAGGGACCTACAATCAAAGATCAGTTTCTGCGGGGTGGATATCTATAACGGGTTCTTATAAGTACATTTTATCAAGTCTTCCGGCCGGGGCATATGATCTTGGCCAATCTGAGGACTCTGTGCAGGGAGCTGACTTCTACTGTTATTGTGCTAATTAATGATGATCTGCATTCAGGTACTCCAAGAACGAACCAACTACGTACGTACTAAGATGTTTGGGAAGAAGAACTGGAGCAAATTAATGGCATTCTTTAACACTGGGGCTAAGGCCTAAGCCACATGATTGGGCTAAAAATAGGAACCTGATTCTTAAATGTTCAGCATGCAGAAGTATCCTAATTTTAACAACTTCATTGCTGCGAGAAATTAAACAGCTATGATGTTTTAAAGTGAATAGTCGACGGATGATGAGATGCCATTTGGGAAGGTGGCCGCAGAAGCTGCGCGCTAGGTGACGGTTGTGCTTAATTAGAGGGACAATGCATATGTTGCGAAGACCGCCAGTATTGCAGCCCGCCCAGAAGAAGGCCGATATTTCTGCCAATTAACAAGCTATAGGCTGACCTTGTACGTTTACAAGAAAGCTAGAGTTTGTAGGTATTCTCGCCGTCTTCTTCAACTTAATTCATGAATATAGATTGTCTCGATCGTACGTTGGTCTTTATAATTAATTTATATTTCTGCCAACAGAAGAACGAGTAGAAAAATGCACAGCTAGGGAAGATGGATTAAAAAAATCGACAAATATGATAAACTTGATTTACGCACTGGGCGTTACGACCAATACCCAAGGAATATCATACGTTTCGATATAAACTATATATATATATATACACATACCATGACCTAGCTAGCAAGTGTCATTTTTGAAAGGGAGCATTCTTTTAATTTTTTTAAAAATATTGTGTATGATGATCATCACATGATCGATCCTATTGCAGTAGGGACGACCGATCGATGATATCTCTTGATAGAATTAATCAAATAGCAGGGAGTAGGCCCCAAAACCACATGAATTTTCGTTACTTTGATATAGGCAGAGATCATGAAGCAATTTAAGCAAATCTAATTACCTTTATGCAGCACCCAACAAAAGGCTTCAGAATCAAGTCGGTGTCTTTGCTAGCTGTATCTGACACCTCCATCGGTACTGAAGTCTGGCTCCGGCCAACCCCAAGATAACATCCACGTACGTACAACACCACCTCCAGCAAGCACACGCGCATTTAAATATATATATATATATATACATACATATATATTTATATGATCTGGGCATGCACTACTAATTAATTACGGCTGAGGTACTAAATGAGATTACAAAGCAGGCTACTTCATGACTGGAATTAATGTACGGATTGAGTGTGGCGGAGGGAGAATATCATGTTTGGCGCCTTCGATCTCGACTGGGTGCATGGCGGTGGAAATATTATTAATAAGAGTAATAACTAGCTGCAGTACTATTTATTATATATATATATATAGTACCCATGGCCGATCAGTCATTGTCAAACATTGACGGCAGGTTACAATTACAGCGAGCAAGCACCACAATTAAGTACTGTAAAATTAAGTAGCATTGATCTGTCGACGTCGTTAATTAGGAAGTTAGTGTGTGTCGATCACGACTCAGTAATAATACTTGAGGAGATCAGTGATGATCAACTAGCGAGATGATGAAGAAGAAGAAGATGATCAAGCAGTAATGTCCTTGATCATGAGGTGGTTTCCAGCTTGCCGGCCCATGAATGACGGAGCGATCGAGCTGGGAGGGGATCGAAGAAAGCTAATTAATTACAGTCTTATATATATATATGGGGTTTGTTCTTAATTAATTTCTGGTTTTAATAGTATAGGTTTGTGGGTTTGCCACTACCAAAAACATTAATGCCGCTAACTAAAATATTGAGACACAAATAAAAAAAGTAGTAAAAGGCTAAAAGTAGTTCTTAGTTACTAATAAATATAGAACGCATGAAATAGATGTAGTGGACAATTAACCCAATTGGAGAAACAATAGGTATTGACCAGCGCTTGCTTCATATATATATATATATATAGATATATAGTACAGATCTAGGATGATGATGATGATGATGATGTTGGTCATGTAGATTCTTATGATCATGATATATGGCTTAATTTGTTTCACATGTATGCATAATGGCATTCTGTGCAGAGATTCTGTACTGCAGAGCTGTCTTCCAAACAACCCTTAATTAACTTGAAATATATTGTGTTCTAACGCATGCATGGTTCATCCATTTATTCCGCAGGTCGAGACGTTTTTTTTTTTTTTTTTTTTTTTTTTCTTTTTGGTCTGCAGGTTCAGTTTCCCAAAACCCAGAAATATGATTCAAGCTAGTTATTTAACCCCCATTATCCATGACATCGACAACAAAAAGAAAGAAGACAAAGATTAATGCATGAGACTATAATCTAAAGACAAAAATCATGATCAAACACAAGTATATATGTACAATTTTCGATGAGTTCCAAGAATTAGAAGATGATGATCGGCCCGTTTACTGTTTAGTGAATCGAAATGTCACAGACTAGATCTTCATAATTTTCACAGATGCAAAGCAAAAAACTGGAATTTATATATATATATATATATATATATATCTTCATGATATATCTAAGAGAATTAATTAGTTTTTCATGTAATAATATGGACGGATAAAACTAAATTAAACTACATGATCTCCAATTTCTGTATATATGCCTAAACAATGAGAAACTAATTAAGCAGCAGCAGCGCTCTAGCAATTTATATCTCTCTAATATATATTGGTATAACAATATATACCAATTTCTAATTAAAAGAAATTATAAAGTACTATATATATATTTATGCAGACAACACTGATGATCTCTTACATATTATATATTCCTTCTGAAATGGCCTTCTTTCTCTTCCCAGCAATCAATCCAACCAAGGCCGCCTCCGGCATCCGTTTATGAATATTGTACGTACGTACGTACGTAGTACCAGGACATATATATGAGATAAACAGTACCATTTTTATCTCAAGGGGGGAAAATACATCCAACAATATTAATCCGACCTTCAACAAAACCATATCTAGGTTGAAATCAGAGAAAGACAAAGTGATCAAGGGGGGCAAAAGGTCCAAAACGAAACAAGAAGTGTCACGCGCGGCGGAGCGCCCTATAACAGGACTGGAGTACTTCATTATAAGCAGCTGATCGATCATCGAATCGCTAGCTGTAAATTATATATATATATATAGATAATGCAAAACCTAAGTATTCGTTCATTTTATGACCATTAATTCGGCCGTACTGCTCTCTTAATTTCATAATTAGTCGATATTATGATCCTCGGGCACTTGATCTGAACGTCCCGTCCAAATCAAAGCGCATTTAGTACTTTAAATAAAAAAAGTTCATCATGGTCATGGATCTGATGCTTATATCTTCTTGATCTTCTCCTCCTCCTCCTCAAAAGAAAACCGTTTATTTGAAAGCTAGCATATATCATCTCAAAAATAAATTAGAGGTAAACCCATTTGAAGTATTATCAGGTAAATCTCGTAGTTCATGAAAATATGAGAGAGAGAGAGAGAGAGAGAGAGAGAGAGAGAGAGAGAGAGAGAGAGAGAGAGATATGTAGAGAGAGAGAATATGTAGATTTGGTGATGGGTAGATCTCGATCCACAGGAGTTAATTTTGTCATTGGCTACTGGTGCCAATTAGATATATAGACTAACCTAATAATTATAATGGAAAACAACAGCAACTATATATATAATAAAATACCACCGGATTACCTGTACGATCTGTATATATGCTGCAGCTAGCGGTACGCTTGGCCCCCATAGCCATAGGGCAGCTAGGGGCGACGAGGCAATAGCAAAGCCGAAGCCTCGTGCTCATGCATTGTATATATATATATATATATATATATAAGAGGTCCTACGATCAAATTATATAATATTTCCATACCATTTGGAGTACTATTATTCGAATTTTAAGATCTATAATGAAAAAGAAATATGTACATAAAATAAATCTATTAAATATTTAATACTTTATAAGATTCATACGGCTACAATAATTTGATAGTTCAAAATATCAATTTTAAATGTTTGCTGTGTAAGGTAAACATTTTAGGTTGAGAGTATATTAATTAGGAAGAAAAACTCATTGGCGACTGATTCGGGTCTCTTTAAATATTCTCGTGTCAGCAAATTACTTTTTGCTACTGTTTTATCCATTAAATTCTATGCAACAGAAATCTTCATTAATATAATAAAATCAACATGAGACAGTACTCATGATCATCTTGTCTGTGATATTTTATAAGTCGTGTTCCAACTCATTACCATAAAATCAACAAATCTTCCCTTTTAGCTTGGTCTTGGAACCATATAAAACTACAAAAGAAGTAATATCAACAAGAAATTATTGACTTATGAGTGGTGACACCCCCTTGGGTTTATCTTGATACATGCATTCAAGTACTATCTTAACTAATGCCCCACCGTCTTCGTTTCCATGCATTCCTAGTACTTGATCTTGTTCACTGATGGGCACGGGTTGAATTGAAACAAAAGTACCCATGAATGAGCCCTTCCTACATCTTAAGGGCAATTACGAGGATTGTGCTTTAACCATCAAATACAATGATGAACAGAGGATTGGGGTATATGTACGTATGTGCAGGCCTTTAACTTACACCAGTGCGTCTTTCGCAGCTTCAATTTGGACATGGAAAATGACAAAGACAACCTTAAGTCAAAGAATCAGAGTTCCTGAATCAAGATCTGCTTCTAGGAGAAATATGATTTGCATTTGTTGTCTTATCCTCAGATATTCTCAATTTACAGCAGCTGCCTAGACATTGAAGACTTCACCTGCTGTATAAAAAATTAAACCACAACCTGTAATGTCAGCTGAAAGATGAGAAGTATTTTAACCAATGAAGACAATAAGAGTTTCTGAAGTACTACCAATATGGATTTCAGGAACTCTGCCACATCACTCAATGATGTACACGTTCTTTTACAGTGGTGTGCTTCAGATTCCTATGTCGCTTGCGGCCATCCGACTTAATTATGCTACGCCTGCTTTGTGAAGGAGTCACCTTTCTAAGTTTAAGGTCTTCACCCCTAATCATGTAAGTATTTCCAGCTCCTGGCATGATAAAATCAGCCGGATTTCTATTAATACTGCAGATTTCAGACAGAGAACTGCTTTTTGGATGCTGAGTTGAATTGTCCATTCCATGATGCTGCAATGCAAAAACAGTAGAATCGGAAGCATCAAGAAGTCTTTTCTGCATACTATGGACGGGAATAGCTCCATGATTTGTGCCTAAACTTCCAGTGGGGAATACAAATTTTTCTGGTCTACGACCTCTACCCTGTGTGGCTGAATTAGAGCTTTTCTTCCTGTCTCTCTCTCTTGACTTCAAGCCAACTTGACTCGTAAGATTAGAACCCCTTTGGAAACCTTTTTCTTCTTGAAAATTAGAAGCAGATGCAGCCACTGTTGGAATACAATGAAAACAGCCATGGGCCTTCTCTGAAAAGTGACTTTTACTGCAATAAACGGATGGTGGCTGTTTCATGGAATCCAGTGTCTTATATCCACCAATCTCCATTCTGGGAAGCTCCTTAGACTTAGGATCATGAGGAAAGGAAGGTCCCTTAGGGAACTTTGGTGTTCCGCCCATATTGAACGTAGGACCTGACCGCATCCCTGCATCCATGAGGCTGAGCAAATGCATTGCTGGTATGGTTTCATTAGAATACAGATCTAATGACCCCATCAAACTTTGAGGATGCCCCATTCCATTAAGTTTGCAAGCTAATGGGTACTCTGCATTATTCCTACTGAAAGTTTCTGAACCACAGCTAATATTGTGCTTCTCAAGACCTGTAGCATTTAGATTAAAACACTTCAGGTCATGTTTGAAGTTCATACCCCCCTTATGCAGTGAATCTGGACACTGAGAAAGCATATCTATGTTAGTAGACTGAGCTACACCCTTTTGAGGCAGGTTATATCCAAAAGGGGATTGATTTGTAATCATGGTTGGCCAAAGATGTACTGCTGTTTCATTCTGTTGTGCAGCTGTCTGGTGTGTGTTACATCCTCCCAGGGCCTGCAAAGTAGCATGAGATGGCCCGTGCCCCACCATAGCCGCATTCCAGTTGCAATTCTGACCACTACTGTGTCTGCTGGGATCGGTCACAGAAGATTGGACTCCGCTTGATGGCTTCTTTTGACACTGAGCAAAAGTCCTAAACCCTATAGGAGGGGTCGGAGTTTGATCCAGCTGACTCGCATTCAGGTGGTTCCTATCCATATGAGAAAAGAAATCAAATGGCTTCTGTTTGGTGGTTCCCACATTTTGGCCTGTTGTTATTATGCCATTCCTTCCATTTCTAGCCTGGTATTTTTGCTTGCGAGTAATTTCCAGTAGCCTCAACTCGTCATTGCCATATGTGTTAGTACAATCCGTCATCTGACTATTTATTGCATCACTGGTTATTTCTAACAACCCTTTCTTATTTTCAGCATCAGGAAGACACCTCTCATGGGAATTTCGGTTCATCTTTGTCAGGAGCTCTACAATTTCCATCGGTATATCATCTAAAGGTCCCTGCTCAGACACTTTGTCAGCCTTTTGGTCACTATTTTTTTCCCCAACAGCTGTATATTCCTTGGCTTTATGAGCTTTGTCTATGTTGCTTGCACCAGAACAATTCTGCAAAAGGAAAATTAAAAAAATTATTTCCTCCATACAAGCTATATTCTGAAGCACTACAAATATTATCAATAGACACAAAGATGAAGTAAATACCAGAAAATGAGAAGCATTTCTTCACAGAAGTGTGTGAATCACATGACCTTGTACAACAATGACAAGCAATACATAGGCAAATAAATAGGCCACCCACAGCAGAAAACTATGCATAATCTGATCGTATTATCACCAAATGTTGCATTATGCCATATCATCATATCAAGAACTAAGAAAAAAAATGGATGCTTTAACACAGATAAGAAAATTTGGGTCTGCACTCAGACAGTCATCTTTAAACACCTCATCAGGACATATAAGATCCAAACTTAACACAGGTAATGACCGTTTGAACAAAACATAGAAGATTGACACCTTGATCTATTATGAATTAGGTATGAAATTCGCTGGAGATTGCAATTAGGTGAAATGAAATAATTTCCATCACTTAAAAAGGCATAAGAAAGAAAGAAGAAGAGATCACAATTTGCCGGATTCTTCTAAAACTGTTCAACTCTATGTTGTTATGACATGCACCTAATGATTTGTATGACTAGAAAGGTGTTGAGTAATGAAACATTCGGACACCAATATCATTATATGTACTGTACATTTCCTAGTATATACGGTCTGGCCATTTTCAAACTCTTCTTGAGGTGCCTGTGGTCCCATATGTCCTTGCAAAAAGTTTGACCCTGCTCAAGATGAGAGTTGAAAATTCATCAGTGATTAAGTTGCTGAGTTTGGTCGACCCAGGCTCTGTTGAATTAAGCAAGAGATGGGCCAATCATGGAAGGGAAGAGAACAGATACAGCAGCAGGAAAGTATACTTAGATACGGAAAGAGGTAAAGGGGTAAGTGGCTGGTTTCTTTGATACTTTGAGATCAATTGAAAGACCCAGGCCACAATAGCAAACTGAACATTGAACATTGCATTTAAATAACAGTAAACACAAGTCAGAACTCTTGATCTTAGGAGGTTAAAAGAACGCCTCCAGACCAAGGAGCCTGAAATAATGGCAAATGTAAAAATCCCAAAACATGATTAAGTGCCAATGATAATCAGAATCGAGAGTGATTTGTGAACAGCATAATAATTAACTCAAGACCCGATTGCAGCTCCAAATGGCACAATCAGAAAGATAAGTCTACAAAATAAAAAGCATATATATATATATATATCCATGTAATGAAAGCAATGGAGATAGTGATAAAAATCAAATACATACCCTTTGGTGAATTCGAGAACACCCCCTATCCTCAACCTGAGAGAGGCAATTTTGCATCTCATTCAGGAAAGGCATTTTAAAGGCAGTCATCTCATTACTGACTTCGCAATTTACACCTTTTCCTGAAAAGGTGGCTGGTGGAGATTTTGATGGAACCCTTTGATCTCTAAAATTGTTAACCTCTAAATTTTTCCTCATAACCTGATCTACCTTGGGACTGACCTCTTGCCAAGATGGAAAGGAAGATAGCCCGCCTTCAACCCGAGGAATAAATTCTTTGTCAAATCTTGGAGTGGCCGAAAAGCTATTAAGTGAAAGACGCAGCTCTTTTTCAGCAAGTGAATCTTGTGTTGATTGAAACAGATTTGTTACAGATCCAGTTTGCATGATATCTACATTTCCCCTTGAAATTGAATCATTTTTTAGCACCCCATCGTTCCATGGAAAGAGTGAAGCTTGGCCTCCATCAGCTTGTGAACTTTTGTTTTTCTTATGGCACAGATTAGGTTTTCTCTCCATTCTTAGAGCAGGAAAAGGAAAAGGATCCATTTGTCTGCTTTTGAATGCATTGTGAGTTAATCCAAAAGAAACATTGCCAGTAGCATTTCTGTCACTTGTATGCTGAATTTTGTCCTGAATTTCCTTTTGCACAGTTACTTGTGGTGGCGCCAATGACACACATGCGTCAACAACTTGGATTTTTTTATTTTTCTTCTTAGCTATGGTAGGACTTCTATGCTTTATACCTTTACTTGAATGGCTCTTCAGATCAGTTTTTAAACCCATTCCTGCAATTGCCTCTTGAGATTCATTACCCACAGTTGCATCAGTTGTTTCTGAATCTCCCTTCCATATCTGAACTTTTTTATGCAAATAATTTGGAGATGGAATTTCTGGAGGTCTCCACTCTTCATCCTGAGGTAACTTCCTTTTCGTAGTCTGACTAGAACCCCTTTTAGTGTTTCCTTGAATGGCCACCAGACCTTGAGGAACAGAGAGCATATCTAACCTTTCAAATGCTTCTGGGGTCCTGTTGGATGGAAAATTATCTGCATCAATCAGACCACTCTTTGCATCACCATTTTCACCCAGCAAGTCAGTCAGTAGACGGTGCTTTCGAGTTTTTCTACGATGCAAAGAACATGATTTGTCTAAATGATGGTCTAGAGGATCATCATCAACCATTATTTCAACACTTTCAGATGATTCATAACTAAACTCATCCAACTCGCGAGATGAATGTACAGTTGTATGAGCTTTGACGACAGTAGGTGCCTCAGTGACCATACTGCCCAACCCAAGTGTCTGATAGGCTTTTGTTACCTTTATGTGTTGGTCATCTGGAGAATTTTGTGTTCCTGTCTGATAATGTTTGGCAGAATCCTTAATCATGCATTTGAGGTTCCAATCAGAAACTTCATGACTCCCACTGCCTGGATCATCAAATTCTATGGATCCATTACATTTTAACTTGAGAGCCACTGTTTCAGAAAGAAGCAACCTTAATTAGTTTGATAAATATGCCATGTAAATTTTGATTGCGTGGTTCCCACTTCATAGTAAAATTACCTGTGTCATTTGTATGCCTTTCTTGTATTACGCTTGAATTAACTTCTGGGGCGGCACTTGTTAATTTGAGGATTTCCTGGTTAAGATTTTCTTCTGAACCAATGTCATGCCCTGGAGAAAACATAGGAAATGAACCAAACGCCAGCTAGTGTATAACAGAAATAAGATGGATTGAAGTGTACCTATAATGGTGCCGTGTACAACTTCAACTTTCTTCTGTTTCTTATCACTACATAGTAGAAGATGGTTGTCGTTGCTTGGTTTGGTAGAAGTATTGGCAACAACTGATGTTTTTCCACCGAGAACTGGCTTGGGAGCTTGCTGAAAACCTGGCAGAAGCATTGCAGCACTAGCCACATGGGAACAATTGCTATTGGAGCCACATTTGGTACCACAAGAATTAAAGAGTTTTCCATAATCTTTTGCAGCAGCTCTGGCAGCAACCTTATTCAGACAATTTTGACAATGCCACCATCTGAATTTTGGAACCTCTAAAGGGGGAAGAAAAGATGTTTGCTCCTCAGACTCAGTCTGATCAACCTCTAAAGAAAAAGGGCAACATATCTTCCAATCTTTTTTCCGAATCTCGGAGACATATCCGCTGAATTCAAATGGACACACGTTATAAGGAAAACTCCTAAAGAGAGAATCCAGAAGCCAAATAAAAACAAACTACTAATTTTTGGGAAGCAACTCTCAGATAATCATCACCAAATCAGATATCAGATCAAATCATCTCCCCCACCAAAATAAAGATCTACAAATTGTACCATTAATTCAAATACATTTTTTTTTTTTTTTTTAAGATTGGCAACTTAGTAGTCCCATAAATTCTTCATGCCACTCCATGCTGCTATTGGTTAGCCAAACTTCAAATGTTGCTTTCCCTTCCCCACACACCACCCCCCCCCCCCCCCCCCCCCCGGCCCCCGCGGGGCGAAACCGCCTATAATTTTTGTTTAAATTAGCAATATTCCAGTGTATAAAGACGTAAAGTAATACAAGAGATAGAAACTGCAATTGCAGACAACTCTCAAGTCTGGTTCTCATAAGGTACGTGCATATTGAAAGTTTAAATAGCCATTGATATTTCTTGAAAATAATTAAAAGTGAAGCAAGTTTAACATTCTTTGTGACCTAGGAAGCAACAACTCCATCAGCATATAATATAGCATGCCAACCACACAAGTCCCATAAGAAAGGGAAAAAAAAAAAAAAAAAAAGATTAAACATTAATATACATAGAGTTAAAATTCTGCAAGATTATTACATTACAAGGTCGATCAAGGCTTACCGTATAGAAAAATGCTCGCACTTTCCAGCATCACTATTATCCTTAGCAGTGCCGAGATCTATTGATATAGAGTCAATTTGAATAAAAGATCCCTCAGCCTTGGAGAGTACAGTATTAGAATTGCTCTTATAAAGGTTCTCCTCCTCCACAATACTCCTCTCCATGTTAGTGAATAACCACAGCACGCAAATACACGATTTCCTATGCAAAATAATAATAATAACTGAATGGCATCAATCAATATAATATGCTGAAAGTAATCCTTATCAAACTCCAAAATTAAGATATAGGGTTAATATAAGTGATTGAAACACAAAGACTTCAAATTTCTAAGGTACATATCACAGGATCTGAAGTAGAGTCCCAAACCAACAGATTAGGGTTTTGCACACCCACTAAGAAATCAACAGTAGACAAAAAAATTCCATGTCGAAATGGTTATAGAATGAGTGAGAAGCTAAAAACACTATATGCAGTGATCATTTGGCGCAAAAGATAACAACTTCTGGAAATATATACAAGTATATGACATATTCGGGTAAGAAATTAATAAATTTTAAACCCTAGTTTTCCTATCCATAAAAATAAAAAAAACCATAAAGATGTATGTAGTCTCTAATTTCGCGCTTCTCCGAAAATTAACGAATCAAGTAGTTAACCCATCCACACAAGGTTCAAAGCAAAACATAAGCCAATACCCATAAGACAATTAAAGCACGCATTAGGGTTTTGTCTTTGTGAATTTCAGACATATCTCCCAACATCAAGAAAAGCTGCGTCGATGTACCAAGATAGGTAGGAATTTCCACAAACCCACCTTTAGTTTCTACAAATCAAACAACAAAACCATTTACAAAAACTCAGCAATTAATATTTTTTGTATTTAATTGCTTACCCATTTCACCGTTAGGGAACAGCTAGCGTAACTTATTATCCAGAAAATCAATCAAAATAAACATAAACTATCACAAAAGTGCTCAGATTCATCCCCAAACAAAACCCAGATAAGAAAACAAAAAGTAAAGGCCGGACTTAACGTCCTACACACAGTGAAATGACCTAAATATCTCAGACAACCCATCTCGACCTCAGCTAAAACTCGTGCCGATCAAAACCAAACCAAACAGCGACTTGCAAACCAGATCAGTAAAGAGAAATTGAGGCATCAAACCCACCTTTAACTCAATCGACAACTAGCAAGGACGATACCCCATCTGTCTTGCTCCGAATATTCTCCACGGCGCATCGAAGAAATGGTACTAAAAGATAGAGCATTTGAAGAAGAAGAAGAGGGACTCAGCTTCGCGATGGGATTCGAAGCTCGCTGAGTAGAATTTGACCGCGAACTTTGGAGAAACCCTAGAGAGAGCAACAGAGGTTTTCGATTCTTTAGCGCGAGAGAGAGAGAGAGAGAGAGTGTGTGTTTTTATCCTTTGCCCTTGAACTGAGGTTTGTTGTATTAAAATCATCCATGCCTTGACATGTCACAGCGACACATACATACATATAAACATAATAAATAAATAAATAAATAACAAAGTTAAATTCGAGAGAGACTGAGAAGGAAAGTGAGGAGAGAGACTGTTTCCAACCAATGGGAGATCTACATGTGGTGAGAAGGTGCGGTTCTTATCACAAACCATTATATAATATTGTTGTGATACAGGAAAGGAAACCCTAGAGAGGAACACTGTTAAAAAAGAATACAGTGTACTTCAAAAAAAAAAAACAACCATAAAAAAAAAAAGTAAGTACTATGTACTGTTCCTCCACCTACGCGTTGTTTACACGCTCTGTTAGGAGGACAGTCATTTCTTTATTTGTGCCTGTCGTGTCAAGTAGGGCTGAAGATGCCCATGCCTTTGCACATAAACTAGTTGTGATTGGTGCGTGTGATGCACATGCCTTACAGGAGTTCGTAGTAGATTGCCTTGTTTGAAACCCTAGGTTTCTCTGATGTGTAATGAAGATGGTATCTAACCCTAGCAAATTATAAATGTTTAACCCTAATACTACTGAGAGTAATCCCTCTGTTTAATTACTTATAGAAGTCCCAGTTCAGAAAAAGCTGTTAAAAATTAATAGGCTGAAGAAGAGGAAAGAAGAGTGATATAAACTTTAACATACAAATTTTTGGAACAGTTAGGGCATATATATAAATAATATTTATAATAATTGGTAAGTCATGTAATAATATATATATGTAAATAATACACATGCAAGTTATTAATGTTGAGGTTGTCTGGTTTAAATTTTTAATGTTGTTGTTCCCTATATATAGCTTGTTGCAAGATGACCACAAAAAATTAAAATCCCTGCAGGCCACCACTATCTTATAAATTAAAGACCACAAATTCATAAGAAGATCATTTAATATGGATTGAGTACATGAATCTGCATGAAGCAGCCGTTCATGGCGCCCAGGGAACCACAAATTCGAGGGATATTCTAAAATAATCAATAAAAGTTAACAAATTAAGCAGTCCAGTGTATAGTAAATAGAAACCCTAGCTATAAAGCATGCATATATAAGGCCGGGACCTTATAATTCCCTGCGGCCACTTTTGTTTAATTTCGACGTTACATGGTGATCATCGATCCATGGGTACTGATCATGAGTTTACCCAATGGGATCTTTGTACGCAATTGCCAATTGGTTTTCTTTTCTTTTCTTTTCTTTTTTATTCCAGGCCGGATTTAAACAGAGATCGATCTGTACGTGTTGAATTTTTACACTGAAATAAGATCACACGAATCTTCAGAATATTTAAAAATCTCAAGCTAGGCTGAAATGGGATCGATACTAATTCAGTAGTACCCCTCTCATTGAGAGGGCCCGTACTCATGACGCTTCAGAATTTCTTTAGTCAAGCATCTATATAGATCCAAAAGATCTCTTAAGGAATTGTACGTGAGTGAGGTATTTATCAATTAAAGTGCTTCCATGACGACCCCTATATATATATAGATATAGATATCCCTGTCACCCAGTAGAGATCACGTTTCTAAGGTTGATATGCTTACAGCTTAGAGATACATATATAATCTGCACACACGTACGCATGATCGATACACACGACACACACACATGTATTATATGTATGTAATTACCCATCACGTACGAGCTAGCTAGCTATAGCTAGGATAAAATACACTGAGCATATTGCATATTAATTAATACAATTTTATCCTAGTATTTAGCAATTGTAAATTAGGTGATTATTTCAATGATGTATCAGCTTCAAGTCAAATACAAAATATTAGCAGTGCAGTTAATTGCTAGCTAGCTAATGATTCAGAAACTTTTTATCTTCTACAAAGTTGCAAATTAAACATGTAAAGCACGCATGCATCACCGCCTACGTACTTTATATATTAAAAAATTGCCGCCCCCCACCCAGAACTCCCAGATTTTTATTTAATTAATTTCTAATATGACTGATCGAAACTCGAAGTAATTATTAATTAAAGGATATTTCTAGAGTTTCTTGAACATGACTTTCTAGTACTGTATCTCCCCGCGCGTCCAGGTAAGTGATTTGCCTGCCAGCTTTGAGATTCAAGCAAGCAGATCGAATGCGTTTTCTTATTCAAAGTTCGTGAATTTAAACAATCAACTCAATCCAAAAAATATTTGATTTCCAACTAGGACTTGGAGTACTACGTACGTTGTTGGCCAATTAATTGCCTGGTTATCTCCACCTCAGACGTCCTCCCGCTTGCTCTAATATTATACGTACCCAGATAATCTAATTTGCTAGCTGAAATATCTGCATATATATATATATATAATATATACATGGCATCTTGTTTTTTAATTGCCCAGGCTCATTTTCTTCGTAGAATTAATTCATGAACTGATCACTCATGTTAATTAGCAGTACTCGATCGATGCATACCTACATACGTGCATGGGCCCCCAAGAATCTTTTGTGCAGAAATTAATGGCCCTAGCTTACTGCATGCGTATTATGCATATATATATATATATATATGTAATTGATGGATACGTACGTTTTGCATGCACTTAATTAATTTGTTAGTAAAGGTTTCCTTTCACATATATAGTGCATTCCTCAAAATCTCAAAAGGGAACATATATATATATATACATGATTGCGAATGCATGTATATGATACTGAGTTTAACAAAGATAAATTAAGTACATGTCATGTTGCGATATATCGTACGTGGAACATCTGCGCCTGCACTAGGCCAGAGGCCCAGACCCTATATATTTTCATGTACTTATCGATGCCCTATATATTCATATTCAAAGACCCTATCATATTCGATTACAAATGGATAAATGGATTTAAAGTTTTTTGTCATATATATATATATATATATATATATAATATCATAAATTTCCTTTGCAAATGGATCAAGTACTTAATTATCAGGCTAGGCCCTTTTCCCATTGTTCACGAGTTGAATGGATAAAGATATTTTATGACAGAATTAAAAAAAAAAAAAAAAAAAAACAATATGACCTGATCTAGCACCAAACTATAGTCTATATATAGCTGAAATGGCAATGATTAGCCATCATTAATTTGCTTTGCATTTTTAGAATATACGAGTGGTAGGTGCCCCTTCCATTGGATCGAGACACACTTTGCAAAGTAAGAGGCCGGGATCAGTTTGAGCAACGTACCCAACAAATTGAATGAAATAAAGCCATGTGGGAGCTAGCTTATTAATATAAGACAAAGAAAGATAGCTAATCAAGAAACGAACCCGGTAATTTCACCAATATTCTTTGGGCAACCAACCCCCGAAATATTAATATATACAGATCATCGACATAACATTAATATAGAACAACATGAAAATAGTGAACATCCATACATATATATAGAAGAAATTCATATTATATATATATATATATATATATATGTCTTGTACTCGATCCTAGTAGCACTGCAAATTAATTAAAGACGTACAGTTTATGATCATCAGGCAGATCTATTAATTGTGCATTTCTTTATTTAATTTAGTAGTAATGGCACGTTTTGGATGCCCAAGATCATGGCCTTGATCTATATATAGAGAAGAATAATGGCACAGATCTATAGTACCCTATTCATGCCTAACGTATATAGTACATGCTCTATGCATGCATGATGCATGCATATATAATATTAACTGTTTCGAATCATGTACATGTCTAAGGTTAATCATAACCTACATGTGTTTTTCACGAATAATATAGGACATGGACCCGCGTCATTCAAGGCTTTTTGGCTATTTGTAAAACTCCTTATCATGTGCTGGCCGGTAGCTTTTGAAACTCATCCATCGAGATTCAGACTTTTGGACCCTTACAAATTGAATTTTTCGTACATGTGTTTGGACGTAACTGGTTGATCATATCGCCAGTACTGCATTCGATCGAGGAAATGATCGATACTCTGTAATGGATGATGTAAATGATGTAGATTTTTTTTTTTTTCCCCTTAAATCCGCTATTAATTTTTTCCTCAACCACCGACAATTTTGGCCTTGTTGTTGTTTTTTTTTTTTTTTTTTTTCCTTGTTTGCGCTGCGAAAATCCAATTATTTATTTATCCTGCTGGCCTCATGCTTTTCATTATTTTCGATCTTTTCCAGCTTTGGCCAAACTTTTTGTTCCAAAGACTCTACTAGTAGTCTTTCAGTGGTCTTATTAGTTTCATCAGCAGTTCCGAAGTATGCATTGTTAATTTCAACCATTAATGGAATGATCAGGATCGATTTAATTAATTATTTTACGAAGGGAAAGATCATCACACTACAAGAAAAACGTATTCGTTTTCTTCGGAAATAGTCATTTTGATTGTAAAATTTTAATCGCAAAAATTCGTTTTTCTTGTAGTGTCATATATAGGCCGACTATGAAACTTTGAAAAGTAAAATAATCGTGAACTGATTAATTTTGTAATAATGAGTGGTAAAGACCTTGGGTTTAGGGGTATGCTTTCCTAAGTCTAAGGTTCAAATCATTCCCTTAAGTGCAAACAATTTTTAAAATCATCGGATTGAATAATTTTTTTCTTGAATTACCTAATGTGTACTTGTGAAAAACTCCTAATCAAGAACTTGTGCACCCTCGAAATTAGTTAATATGTTGTTTCTAAATACCCATTGCTAATAAAAAATATAGTCAATATTAAAAGATCAAGTAATTGATACAAGGACTGATACTTTCTTTTTTCCCCTGTATGTTCTTTTCTTTTTAGTTTGGTTCGTATCGTTGATCTAGGGGTAATTATATATAAAATGAGACTGAGAAAAATTCAATAGAATTGATCATGAAGAAACTAATTCAAAAAAATAAGTACTAATTAACGCGTCCGGCCATGTTTTATTTTCCTGGCATATAATCTCATGCATGCGTTCATTAATAGCTAAAAAATATTAAAAATAATTAGGTTTAAATTACGTATAAGATATTGAGAATTGATACTTTATTATTATATTGATATAAAAAAAATATTGGGTTTTACGCACACGTAGAACAAAATATTGAGCAGTACTACTACTACGTACGTACGTGCGTATTAATTAAGATCGTGTTATTTACACATATATACTCATTATATATATATATATATATATATATATCAGCAAAAGATAATTACTTAATTTTTTGTTTGATATATTTAACGTATGGGCTCTACCAAGTTCGATTAATTTAGTCTTAAAAAAATACAATGGTGTTTTTCAAAGAGAAAAATATATCAATGAGGCAAAATTTAAAAAGTTTCATCATCAATTGATCATCAGTTAGTAGTTGGTCATGATCAGAATTTATTAATTAAGAAGTATATATATATAAACATCAGTAGAACCGATATTGCTGATCCCCGAGGTGGGCCAGTCAACATGAAAGATATCCTCGCCCGATTCCGCCATGTACATTTATAACAAATTAATAATAGGTCCCTAGCTAGTTACATGTTTTTATCTTCTCTGTAACTTTTCCCAATACTGGCAATACGTTAAAGCTGATCACCTCTGATCTACCTAACATGTTATATGGTACAGATCATCATCATCAATATTATTCTCTTATGCCAACTACTTTCATCATTGATTTCAATATTAATATTAATTAAGGTTTCTTGCATGTATATATCATGTGTTTTCAGATAACTTATAGCTAGGCTTTAGCAATATTGACTATTCTTTCTTCACAATATCCCTAGCTATATATATATATATATATTCCACAAAATAATATTTCTGGAATTTTCTTATCGGTAGTACTGATCTCTCTCTCTCTCTCTCTCTCTCTCTCTCTCTCTCTCTCTCTCTCTCTCTCTCTCTATATATATATATATATATATATTCAGCATGCCTTATTCGGAATAGAGACCCTGATAATAATGTTGATAAGATCATGATCAGGAAATATTCACTAAATATTTTGGGAAAGCAGATCGATCGGAATGAGTGAATGAGATTTGATCATGTGAAGGAAGCAGTACATCATGCAAAGGGCATGCCATGCATGGTGCGTCAGACGCGGAGGCAGACCATATTATATATATATATATATATATGATAATCACTTGTAAACGTAACATTCTTGATCATGATCTACTTCACCGCAAATATATATAATTAATTAATATAAGTAATACTATTTCCACAAAGAAACAATTAACATGATTATCATGCTGCATGCTAGCTAGCTAGTAACGATAAGTACTATTAATATACTTAATTTTGGTCATGATGATGATTGACTTCTGTCAAAGTTCCTCGATTGACAAAAACACAGGCCATTAGCAACATGAAGCTGCTAGCTAGCTAGCTAGGTTTTTAATCACAAAATTAATTTAAAACAATAAAACATAAATACGAAATCTACGTAAAAATAAAATTAATTTTTTAATAATAAATTTTACTATTTTTCAAAACAAACTCAATATTACTCGGCGCACATAATCATATATATATATATATATATATACCGCCTGTGGGAGCTGTGGGGTACGTAATGATATATAGATGAGCATGGCAGCATGGTACTTCAACAAATTAATATATAATTTGCTTCTTAATTTGAGAGCCAGGAGCAGAGAGGCGGCCGTACGTTGGTGCGTTGGATTGCGACCAGGCATAAACGAAAATAGTTGAGGATATATACCATGCATATATAGATGAAGAGGCATTAATAGCACTGCTTCGAGACGAATCTATTTCAAAGAAGTACTTAAATGTGTTGTTCATTTCATTTTATACATATAAATACATATTTATATATATATAGTACGCAGCTAGCTAGCCTGCGACGCGTTGGCCGGAATAATGAGATATTGGATATATAGTTTTGGTGTTAGTGGTTGTGAACAAGGAGGGCATATGTATTGGGGGAGATAATAGATAGTTGTGTTTGTGAACTGGGAAGAGTTATTACAATTATGTTTATAATCATATTTATAGTGGAGGTTGCGGGGAACAATTAGAAGGTTTGGGAAAATAGCAAGCCCAGGGGTTTTTGAGCTTATAATTTGTTTGCATACTCTTTTTTAAAAAGTGAGTAAATCTACCATCCACATGAAAAAATTATTTTTTATATTTTTAAATAGAGCACACGAAAAGTGCACACTTTAAGACTATAATTTATATGTAACATTACCATATATATATATATATATATGTGTGTGTGTGTGTGTCTATTGATCACCATGATTTACTCCATCATCTATTGAAAAAGATAAAACCCTACTTTATATATGGGAAAGGACAAGCATGAGTAGTGGCCTGAAAATAGCAAAACGCACATTATGTTTAGTTGGACTAAAGATATATAATGTGTCTTGCTCGCTATGATGACCACTTAAAAAGAAATTGGTTAATTATATATATATATATATATATATATATATTATATTCGATCAATAAAATTAAATTTGAAAAGAAATTTGTCAACTATGAAAGCAGTTCATCCAATCCATATGGATAGATACTTTAATACTAATATTTTCGGGAAAAAAGTTTAGAATATTCTTAAAAGAATTTATTCCGACATTGAAGAAATAGTCTTAAATTCAATGATAGAACATATATAGTTTTTGTCATATATATATATTCGTTAAGTTCCACTATCCAATCATACGAGTAGATCGAAGAGCTGTCTTCTTATATAATGTTATAATGTCGTACGTACTGATCATTCACTCATGAGAAAAACAATTTTTTTACCTCATCCGCATTTTAATAGTTAAAATATATGAGAGATGCGCGCATGACTTGAGTCAATTTTAAGATGTATATGTAATCTAATATCTCTTATTTAATGGATCCACTTTTTAACTTCTCCATAATTTCCGATCGAGTTTGGATTCTTATATCGAGAGTACTTGAGAATAATTAATTTTTTTCAATTAAAATCAAAGGAAGGCGTGGCGTGTTCTCTCAAAATCTCAATAAATTGATTACAAGTTAATTTATAAGACTTTTTATAAATTAAAGATTAAAAAAAATTAATTTGACCTTTTTATTTATAATTTTACTCCATAGTTTTATATTTATTTATGAATAATAATCGGTTTATTACTCTCTTACCACTTTTTTATTACTTTTTTTTTATTTTTTTTTGTTTACTTAATAGTTAAGAAAATGATTATTAATAAAAATGTATATTTTTTTAATTTTTATCTAATGATTAAAAATATTTAAAAATAATAATAATTAAAAAAATTAAAATCACAAATATACCAGAATAATAAAAGAGTGATAAAAATAATAATAGGTGTATCATCTTTTATTTATTCCGTCCATTCAAGAGATAGTCAAAGTTCTTGGTCGAGTCAAACACTTCCAAATTCCAATTCGTTCAAAATTGTCATTATTTCTGTTTTATTTGAAGACCTAGCGTCCATCAAAAACTGCCTTGTCTAATCACCTATTTTATTTGGTATTTATACTTTCCGTCAATTCACAACCCGAGTCAAGTCAGAATCCATTCCAACCGTACACGTGTACAACTAACTATAACCCACAGCCCTCTCGGGCTCCATTACGGCGTTACCGCCAAATTCCTTCCTGTCCCGTTCCTGGGAAAAAAAGCCTCCATCTCTAAAATCCAACGGCTACCGACTCCTCGTCTCTCTTTTATGAAATATCAGCCGTCAACGAATTGTTTTAGTTTCATCCGTCTGATCGCCCACTCTTGCTATCGTACCGTATAATATTATCTAAATTCAATTTTTCAAAACCTCGAGAGGGAGAGAAAGCAGGCTGCGAAGCAAAAAGCCTAGCTGCTGCGGAACTGGTGCATCTTTCTCTCCCCGTTTACATCCGTACAATTCCACGTTTTCCGATCGAATCCGTCAAATTCCGTCGGCGTGCCTCAGATTTGGCACTATCAGTATCAGGAACTTCCGGAACGACTCTGTTTTCCTACCAGTCCATTCGAAAGACGCTTCCGGTGACGCATGTTGGTTCCCGGCAACTATTTGACAAGAGGACGGCCGCGTTTGATCGTTTTAATGTTGTTCTCTGACTTATAAAACTTACCTGCGTATATAAATGGAGGTGAATTGTCTATTTGATTTAAAAGATTTGGATTTATATTCGTTCTGTTTATGTGTGCTTAGTTTTATCATTTTTACTGGTTTTACTTAAAAAAGAAAGTGGAGCAGGGAGAACAGAATTCGGATTCCGGATCAAAAAAACTGGCGAGACAATTGGATTTCACGGACGCTTTTAGGGGCTCGATGAATGTATCTTCGCCGGAATGCCAAGATTCGCAGAAACTGTTGGAATCTAAGTCACTGTCGCAATTGCATTTGCAGTTACAGTCACGTTTGCATCCGCAATCGCAAATGAAACCACAGTCACATTCGCAGCCGCAACTACAACTACAACTACAACAGCCTCACTCACCGGCTCAATTGCACCTGCAGTTGAAATTACAGCCAATGCCGCCGCAATTGCCCCGGCCTCAGCTGGGGCCTATGGTACAACGGTCCCACCCAGTGCATAAACTTCCGACACCGCCAATGCAAGTCGCGTAAGTGTTTTCGCGGAATATTTATATTCTGTGTAGTAGTTTTTCTTTTAGTTACTATATAAAGATTTGGTTTGCTAGGTGAAAATTTTCTGGTTTAGAAAAATCAGTCAGTTTGAGAGCTAAATCTATCGTTTAAGCTCAAGATTCTAATGTCTACGGCTTTGTTGATAAATTGACGGCATGTACTAACGACAGTGTTGTCGTTGAAGAAGGTACGTTGTGCCACCTTAAGTTCGAACATGTAGATGTTGATTTTTCAGCCAAATTTTTATTTTTTTTAAACGAAAATATCAAATAGGTATGGTATGTTTATATGGTAATGATGATCGCTAAGGAGTATTTGTAGCACATTCATAAATATAGTATTTAAAGCTACAAAAAATATATATTATTTAAAGTGTTAAATACATTAACAAGGTGAATTACAACAATTAACAATTTGGAAAAGCTTATTACGAGTTTTCATTAACAGTTGCAGAAAATGTTGAGATACTGCGGAAGAAAATGGAAGATTTTCATCAATAACGATGCAGTTGTATTATCTTGTTTTTTAACCTTCATCCTTGTGTTTGCCTTCAGGAAGCAAGAGTCCCCTAGATCAAGAGCACGGGCTAACAGCGAGGCAAAAGATGGGACTCCAAAGAAACAAAAGCAATGTAATTGCAAAAGTTCTCGATGCTTGAAGCTGTAAGTACCTTGAATTCTTTTGATGCATTTTCATATTTTTAGCTTTGCTTTTGTGATTTTGCAACCCTTGCTTCCCTTGAAAAGTTCCTTTAGATTTTATTCCAGGCACAGACACCTCAATTCCTCATCTATAAGAGGAGGATATCTTAAACTCTTGTCCAGAGGATGAAGCTGAAATTGGTGTACTTTTTATAACTTTTGCTATATTGGACTATTGCGTGTCTCATAGATACAATGAATCATTTAAACTAGAAAAACAATCACACCATTTGTCTTTGTTTTAACTTGTTTCCTCAAAGAGGGATAGTTGCCAAATTGCTCGACAGTGGGGTCACATAGGATAGAGAATGTATATAAAATGTTTATATGAGTTTTTCCCTTTATGGAAGTATCATATACATGAGCAATGAGTTTTGCAGGATTTCCCCCCATCAATGGCCTCCATCTCTCCTCTACTTGTCTCTTCTCTTCATTTTCTCCATTAAACCTTACACCCTTTTGTTTTTGTTCATTATGATTGATCTTTTTTCAGCCCATCAACATGTGAAATGAAAAGATACATGCCAAGTCTTCTTGGATGGGCTCATAATGAGCCATGAAATAATTCTCAGAGAACACCGTGTAGTTGTAATCAATTCCTCCCTTTAACTTCTGGGCGGAAAGTCACCTTTATTCCTCATCTTTATATGATCTTTTATTGCAACTTTGTCTCGGAATGGGTTTACTTGGTTAAATTAGTGGTGACATTGCCGAATTCACTTCCAATACTACTTAATGTAATTTGTGCATGACTGCTCGGTCTTTTAGTAGTTTTTTTCGATTACTTATTGGCCTCATTCTTTCCATATTACTTTATAATTTAATTTGTGGGGTGGTTCCCCCATCGTAAAAAAAAAAAAAACAAAAAATAATCTAATCAGAGTGTAGCTACTTGAACTTCTATTAGTTTATTGCCGATAACTTATTGAGTTCATGCTTTACATATGTGATGCATCATATTTTCTTCCTACTTATATTAGAGCTTTAAGAAACAAAAGTTTTCAATTGTTAGGTATTGTGAGTGCTTCGCAGCTGGAATTTATTGTGAAAGTTGCAACTGCATTAATTGTCAGAATAATGTGGAGAACGAGGCTGCTAGGCAGGAGGCAGTTGGAGCAACCTTAGAGCGCAATCCAAACGCTTTCAGGCCAAAGATCGCTAGTAGCTCACGTGAATCTCGGGATAGGATGGTACATAGTCTGGCTTCAACTTATGCAACCAGATCACTTGCTCAGTGCTCATCCATTGACATTAACTGAACTAAATGTTGACAACATTATTCTTCTTATGTAGTTTGATATATGCTTGACAGGTCATTTATGTGGATTTGTGCATAGATTTTGCATTTCAGATTTTTAGTAATGTTTTCATTATAGCTTTTAGTGGTCTGGTCGGTCCTCTGTTACATTTTGCAAACTGTTTTAGTTATCTTGTTTACTTCAATCAAGCAGATCAAGTGCAGATATTATTGAAGATATCCATCTTAAATTTTCTTGCACTCCAAGGTGAGGGAGGGTCTATCTAAAATTATGCTTGAGGCTGCATGGTTTTAAAATATGCCAGACTAGTGCTCTGTTTAGTCTTCTCACATAAAGACGTGAAAAATGAATTCTTGTAATGAAGATCTCTACTTCTTACAAATGCAATCTTCATCCATTGTCACTACTTTTCTATGCCTAAGAGCTGCAACCTTACAACGATCTACAAGCCTACAATAATTCCGACACTAATCTAATAATATGTCTTCACTTATGTTCAGGAGGCCTTGTTTCCTTTAACCAAAGGCATTTAGCTTAGGTGATGCTTTGTTCTGCGGTTGTGTGACTAAAAACATAACTTTTTATAATCTACAGCATAAACTTGAAAATACAAGGTCAACTAAAATTTGAACAGCTTTAATTAGTCAGATAGACCAATGTTTCCGTTCTACAGCTGATGGTTTGGATTGATTTATGAAAGCTTTGTCACATCACTTCTGTTAGTGCCCTTCAAATTTGAATACTTCTAAGAATCTGGTTTGATTATTGATGTGGATGCTTTTGGTAGAGGAGGAAAAAGGAAGGGCAAGTGTTGATTCCTTGTGCAAAGAAAACTTGCCAAAATTTTATTTAGAATTTTTATGTTTTAGGATCAAGCATATTATCTTTTGTAGCTATACTTGGCATGCAATGATTATGTCTTCAAAAATTTCCAGGAAGATGCAGCAGAAGCTCAAGTGGTGGGAAAGCACAGCAAAGGATGTCACTGCAAGAAGTCAGGGTGCCTAAAGAAGTATTGTGAGTGCTTCCAAGCCAATGTGTTGTGCTCTGAAAACTGTAAATGCATGGACTGCAAAAATTTTGAAGGAAACAAAGAAAGAAGGGCTCTGTTTCAGGAAGACCGTAATGCAATAGTCTATGTCCAAAATGCAGCTAATGTAGCCATTAGTGGGGCCATTGGGTCCTCTGGGTATGGGACCCCACTGGTATCCAAGAAGAGAAAGAGGAAGGAATATTTTTTTGGGATAGCAGCCAAGGACCAGTCCAATCAAAAGATCACACCATGTCAACAGGTACTCTTTCTTAGGATCCTAGAATACAAGAGTATCTATGCATTTGTTATTTGTATGTATTTCTTAATCTATAAAGTTGATCCTTTTTACTGTGAAATGTGTATTTGTTTTTTCATGTCTTCAATCATTTGATGACTCTGGATCAGTAGCCTTTTTTTTTTGTATCCCCGCCAATGCTCAAGGGACACAAGTTATTTGAATTCTTTTACCCTCCTGTCAAGTAATTCTAGTTCCTGTGAGGCATGTTTTAGTCATCCAAATTTAAATATGATTTACTAAAATTGTGCCCCCGTTTTGCACATTTTACTTCTTGCAGTTTATCAAAAAGATGGGAAAAAAGGAACTCTTAATTTACAGCGAACTCTCTAATCTCATTTTGCTATTAAGAGTCCTAGTTTTGCCCTCTCCCCCTCCCTCCCCCCCCCCCCCCCCCCCCCCCCTTTCTCATATTTCGTGCAACTTCCAAGGGAACAAAATGCTATTAAGATTCCTAGTTTTTTTTTCTTCCTTTTGCTTTTTCCTCAATTTTCTGAGTGAGCAAAATGGAGTAATTATTTTTAAAAAAAAAAAAAAAACTTCATTCAGGACAATCATCCAAAAGCTTCTGTGACCTCTTCTCTGTCATCCATCCCTGTTTCATGCACTATGAATGCTGCAATATCAGGATCTTCAAAATTGAAGTACAGGTAGGCATATTTTGTCATGATTTTGCCCATAGTTAATGACATGTTTTCTTTTCTCTCTCGCTTTTGACAAACTAATTGTCATAACTGCTCATGATTGAAGATCTCCATTGGCCGACATCCTCCAACTACAGGATGTGAAGGATCTTTGCTCACTTTTGGTCATTCTTTCAGAAGAAGCTACAAAAACACTTGCAGGTTGCAAATAATATACAGAATTGGATAGACTTTTGCTGATACTTTATGTTCGGGACTACTTGAATTTTAGCTTATTATTTGACTGGAATGGCTATGATGACTATATCGTTATATGTTTCTATGCCTACTTTTCTATTTGATTATCAGTAGTAATGTATAAAGTAGTTTTCCTTGACATTATTGGTAGATTTCAAAATTCCTCTTTACGATATTATTTTATTCCTTGCTGATATTTTAAAATCATGTTTACTCGTGCATTGGAAATGGAAGTCTCTCATTAAATATAGAATTACGTAAGATTTTGTGATTTGTTATATGGTTGTTTCACCCTCTTCGGCTTGCAAAAAATATGAAGGTTAAATGTATGCTTAGATGTGGTTATTAAATGATTGGACAAAGGGAGATGAGAGAGAGTTTTAGACAGAAGGGAAGTGGAGAATGGTTGGACTGAGGATAGAAGAGTACATATGGAGGGAGGAAAGTCCCTGGATACTTGAGCCAAAAGCTTTGGAATTTCTTCCTTAAAAATTACTTGGAGTGTGTGAAACACATCTATAACAAATTCTCAATCTGTTACTTACGGACTTTTTAACCCAAATTGAAGTATATTTCCTCATCATACCATTGAATGAAAAGATATAGTCGTCATAACCATTTCAGATAAATAATAAAAGATCTTCCAGTTTGAGTTGTACTTTCTGTGCAGAAGAAACCCTACAGTGGACTGGTAGGAAACTTGATCAAGATAAGCATTTAAAAGATCTAATTCTAAGCATTCCTTATGTTTGTGTTTGTAGATAAGAAGTAGATTATACTGAAAAGAGATATATCACTCTGCCCGCACCCCACCCTCCAAATCAAATATGATTTGCTTCTAAATCTGCAATTTAACATTTCCAGAAAAAGGAGGCAAAATGGATGGGCATACGGAGAGGGGGAATGTTGAAACTTTTGTTGGTTTATCCACTCAAGAGAGAAAAGAGAGTAGAAAAGGACATGATAGTCAGAACACTACTCCTGATGGCAGTTTCGGCAGGAATCAAGTGGATAGAGTTGGAAGCAATGATTCTGGATCTGATGGAGTTGATATGGATAATGGTAGGCCAATATCTCCCGGAACACTTGCATTGATGTGTGATGAACAAGACTTTATGGCAGCTGGGTCACCAGAAAGGGTGGTAAGCCATGGTGAGAACATCAATCAGAAGTCATTGGATGGTCATGGCTTTACGGAACTTTTTGCAGAGCAGGAAAGGCTTGTCCTGACAAGGCTCTGGGATTTTCTTAACCGGCTCATAACTTGCGGGAGCATAAGGGGTAAGTTTCTTGATTTTATATTTCCAAACTTTCAGTTTTTTCAATATAATGTGAGAACTTCTGTATGGTTTTTCTTCACTGCAAAAGAACCATCATACAAGAGGTTCAGTTCCATCATGTAATCAGTTGGAAGTCTTGTGAATTAAGAACACCCGATAGCCAAGCTTATTTGGCTTTGTAATAAAGAAGGCCACGCACTATAGCTCATTGTCTCAACTGAATCTTCCCCTAAAATGCTATTGAAGTCCAGTATCAACATCCTTGTGCACAGATCGAATGAATGCATGGAAAGTAGGCCTCCGTATAGCCATAGGTCAGAACATTTAGCCATTGAAACTTTGTTGTAACTTGAATACGAAAACAAAAGATCAGGAATTTCGTTGTATTAGAAGTTGAGGCTTAACAGAGGGGGAAACCTTTCTTGAACAGTGAGCCATTTTGAGCTATGATAAAACTGTAACCTAGAAACTTATAGTTATTACCTATCTTGTATAAACTGTTTCATTTATATCACTTTGCAGAAACCATGCCCTCACCATTAGCCGAAAACGATACAGGAAGCGAACAAAAACCTTCGGAGAATGGCAATGGCATTATAAAATCTGGAAGTGAAATGGGAAGTCACAAGGAAGCATACGGCAATGGCATTATAAACTCTCCTGTTCCGGAAGCGTCTCCAGGAGCCACTGCAGTCACTTCTTGCAATGAAGACTTGTCTTTAAAGGTTGGGTTGCCTAATGGCAACGGGGAGATAAAATCACATATCGACAGAGAGTGGAAGCTAGATAGGAAATAGTTAAGAGTGGAAGTTTTAACCTAGCTCCTCTAGTTAGATGATATGTTCTTGTTTGAAGCTTTTATATTCCTGCTTTTCCGTCACATAACAATTGTTATAGCTATATTTTTCTTACTTTACGTGCAAATAGAAAGTTGCTTAAAATATAATATATGAATTTGTGCGATGGGAGATGATAAAATTAAAATTAAGAATAATATTTTTTTTATTGTTTTTAACTCTTTAACCATGGAAGGATCTTGAGACAATGCTAATTTGAGTAAAATCTGTACTGATGATAAGAGTTCCTTTGGAGCTTCGTTGCACCTTCCTTTCTTGTTATTCAATTTTATTGTATCTGTTTATGGGTGCTTTCCTTCCACCTTCGTTTCTTGGTCATTTTACATGCAAACAAAACTTGTTTCGATTGACAGTTGGCCCAATCTGGATCTCATATTAGACGTAAAGAGCCCTCTTCTCCTTTACATCCTGACTGACTGGTTAATTAATAATTATTTTCAAGAAAGTCATTTCAATATGAGACTTTTTATTAAAAATAAAAGAGAAATGATTGACACACAACATATTTTATAATAATTTACACAACAAATATTATAAAATTGTGTAAATTATTATAAAATAAGGGTATTTTCATAAAGTAATGTTAATTTTATAAGGTAATTTATAAAAATAACCCTCCTTTTAAACATTATTGTGTAAAATGTAATGTGTTTATCATTTTCCAAAGTAAAATGATAGATCTCTTCGATTCTTATATTGTATTGCGTTACAAATAAATATTTAGAGAAAATATTAATTTTTTTTAACTGTACGCATTGGTTTAATTAGTTAATAAATTATAAATACGTGGCACAGAGATGTATTATTGGCAGTGCAAGTTAAAGCGCACGTGCCACGTTGCCGCAGATGGTTAGAAAATAACGTAACATATATATCTAATATGTTTTTTCGTCAAAATAAAAAAGAGAAATAATATTTATAATTGTGATTATATAAATAATACGTATTTATTTAAAAAAAAATAAATTAATATAAAATTTACATAAAAAAAAAATTAATTTTTTAATCATAAACTTAAACGATAAATAGTCCCCACTCCTACGGGCACAGTCCATCCCAGTTGGTTTCCGTTTATCAGTTTAAAAAGGAGCGAATGTTGTCAGTCAATGTTCATCGGCTTCCACATCGAACACCATCATCCCTTCTGGCCCATCTCTCGCACGTGCGTGTTGCACTTTTCCTCACGTGTGTTCGCCACGCTCCTCGCTTACGATCCTACCTGCCACGATCCAGCCTCTTTGGCTATAAATGTCAGTCCCTGATCATTACCTCAGCTATCGCTGGCAGTGCAGCAAGCAGAATGGAAGAATCCATCGATGTGGAGAAGCTCCGGTTGCATTTCCTCCAAGTTCTCCGTAGCAGACGATCCACTGAAGGTAAAACCAATGCTGGTTTTAGAGTTTTAGTGAAATTTTTCTTTCAATGGTATGAGATTTCAAGTTATTGGTAATTTGAGGTTCAGTGTTACGTTCCTGGTCAACGTTGGGATTTAATTGGTTGCTGAGGAATTGTAGCCAAAAAGTCAAAATTTTAAATTGGGAATTTGTGTTGTTGATTCTCTTTTTTTGCTGGTAAATATTTCCAGTTCCGCTATCGGTGGAACTTGCAAAACCTGTGGCTAATCCTCTGTATCAAGATGCTACCCCACCTCGATTCAGTGAGGTTGAAATCTCTATCATTTTCTTGAAGTATATGTTGGTCCATGTTCTGTTGGAAATTTCTGATTATACTCGTGTACTTAATGCCAGGCGATGGAGTGTTGCCCAAAGGCAGACATTGATGGGTTCAAGGACTTACTGAGAGAGGAAAACCTGTACTTGATTACCGAGGTAATTGGAGCTAAAAACGGGCTTTCAAATTGAACTGATTCTGAAGTTCCATTTTAGTTGTGGAAATTGTGGTTCTTGACTTTTCTTAGTAGAAGGACCAAGTATTGTGACAAATTGAAGTTAAGCGGTGCCATAAACAGACGTGATCCATGTTAATTGAAAGTGAAATAATTTTCCTGAAACCAACTTCGCGCTTTGTGAAGATCTTCAAGTTCGATTAAGTTCCACCTCACCAAAGTTCACGTCTTATTTATTGTGGAATTTTGTCTATTTCTTTTTTTTTTTTTCCATCCCCTTACATTAGGAAGCGGGGGCCACCAAGGTGGACATTATTTACTTTAGTTCTTATGGCATCCCATTTGCTCATTTCTAGCGTCAAAGGAACTTATTGTGAATGATCATTTTTAGGCAGGAGACCAAGGGCGCTTGCCTGTGTTGATTTTAAGCATGAAGGAAAGCAATCCTCAAAGAAGGCCTGCTGTTGTTTTTCTTCATAGTACACATAAGTGCAAGGAGTGGTTGCGGCCATTGCTTGAGGTAGCTACTCTAATGGTCGTTTTCTTGGTTTGTAGTCTTATTTTCTTTTGCATTATCATAATTTGGCATTGGTCAACTTTTTATGCTTGTCTCAGGCATATGCTTCTCGAGGATATATAGCCATCGCCATAGATTCTCGATACCATGGTGAACGTGCCAGCAGTAAAACCACGTACCGAGATGTGCGCATTTTTACCCCTTTATTTTGTTTTTCTTGGACCCAGTTCAATTATTTTCACCAAATTTTCTGAATATGCACAACATCCGTTTCTCTTTTGTACGGCCTTTGGGCTTCTGAAGACAAGCTTATGACCATAACATTTTAAGTCTGTCTCTTTCTCATAAGTTGGAGAATTAGTCCATAGCTTCTCATGTGTTTCTGACAAAAAAGTAGTGAGCTGAATTAAATGTGAAATCCTAGCAGCCGTTGGGCATTGAAACCATATTTCATCTCTACTCATGTTATTTGTATTCAAATGCAGGCTCTTATTTCATCATGGAAAAAAGGTGATACAATGCCGTTCATATTTGATACGGTAATTCCTTCATTTACACTCAACTCTTACCTGCTAATAGGAGATCTAATGAGTTTTAGTTAATAGAACCTTTGAGGCTCAGTTGTCTGATGATTTTGGTCCCTAAGAAAGCATAAGCTTTTGCTTCTTGCAGGTCTGGGACTTGATAAAACTGGCAGATTATCTAACCCAGAGGGAGGATATAGACACCGCAAGAATAGGAATCACTGGTGAATCACTTGGAGGTTGGTTGAATGAGGTCTTAAAAAGATGGGACATTAGAAATGATCATTTGACGTGCAAACTCATGTTGGCATTACTGAAAACTCTGAAAACGTGCCTATTTAAAAAAAAAAAAAAAAAAAAAAAAAAAAAAAAAAAAAAAAAAAAAAACAGTACTGAAAAACTTTGAAAACGCAGGTATGCATGCATGGTATGGTGCTGTTGCTGACACTCGCTATGCAGTGGTTGCTCCCATAATTGGTGTTCAGGTGCTGCCTCCTCTTAGAAATTTAAAAGTTTACTAGTGTAGCTGATGTTTTTAGCAGCTAGCTGAATTTTGTGCAATGTGAATACAGGGGTTTCGATGGGCCATTGAGAATGATAAGTGGCATGGTCGAGTTGACAGTATAAAGCCTGTTTTTGAGGGTAAGAGATAAACGGACTATGTGGGCTACAACTATCAGGAGCAAATTGTGGATTTTGTTTAGTTTAAATAAGATCTACATATGCTAAATGCATATAATAGTCAAGTACTGAGCTTCCTAAAGCATACTTGAGCTGGATGAGTTTCTTTTGCAACTGTGGTGGTACATGTTGATCTGATGCCCATATCTTTTTTGGTGCAGAAGCACGGATTGATTTAGGCAAGAATGAGATCGACAAAGAAGTAGTGGAGAAGGTTGGCTAGATTATTGTCCAAATTTGTACAGTATACTTGCAGTCCGATTGTTGTTGAGCCTTAATGGCACTTTAGCTTTTTAATTTTGACTGTTTGAAGCACCTTTTAATTTTGATTAATTTTGCTACTATGCATCTATATACATTATTGGGTACATCTACTTTAGTACATGTATAATTCGAGTTGTACTACTTAGAATTGGCATTCGATAGAGTCATACATATCACGTTCATTTGCTATGTTCTGTCCTTCATAAACTGGCTTCCCTGTGGAAGTTTTCTCATCTCACTCTGCATTTTAGATTTAATTACATCCTGCTCTTCTTTTTTTTGGACTGACCAGGTCTGGGATAGGATTGCTCCTGGTCTAGCATCTCACTTTGATTTAGATCACACCATTCTGGCTATTGCACCACGTCCTCTGCTGATTGTCAATGGTAACATTTTATCTTGCCCCATGTGTGTGTGTGTGTTGGCTTGTGCACACATATGGTGCCTGGGTGTCTGGAGCCAACCACCTGTTTGGTATGACCATGATTTTATACCTATGATCTTTTAAAGAATCTGGAAGGTCCAAATAACGCACTATATATGAAATAATGCACATGTTCCCAAATTCTGACACACAGTAATCCTTCCTGGCATCAATTTATCTGTTGATTAACTACTTTTACTTTCCTACAAAATTTTACTGGGCTAGGAGGCCATTGGTGCTCTCTGCCTGTTTGCCCTTCAATTGAATTCTCTTTGAGGTTGGTTATCTTTGGTAGTTTGTAATATTTACTTAGTTTGACGTGCTTCTTTTTTCTTTTAATTTTGAAAATTTAGGTGCAGAAGATCCTCGGTGTCCACTTCCCGGTCTGAAGATTCCTGAATCAAGAGCATGCAAGGTCTATGAAGAGGCCAATTGTTTGGATAAGTTTAAGGTTTGATCAAAGCACCTGGCAAAAGATTATATAGTTGAAAGCATATCAGACCATCTTCAAATTAGCTAACACTTCACAAAGATCTTTGAAAGGGAAAGAATTATTATTATTTCCCGTAACTGTTGTTATTATCATTGTGGAATATCCTTTGTAGAATGTCATTCAGAAAAACACGATCAAGTGTTCTCTTTCCTATTTCATTTTCATTGAACTAGACAAACAAAAATGTCATCTCACAATGTTGTCTTGGAAGTTCTCGTGCATGCATTATTTCAGTATATTTCTACTGTTTCCCTTTTCCTTTATGTATGCCCCTCATTTATAATTCTCTTATTGCATTTCTTTGACATGCAGTTGATTGCGCAACCTGGAATTGGGCACCAAATGACACCGCTTATGGTAAAAGAAGCTTGTGATTGGCTTGACAGGTTCCTCAAGCAATAAACTGTGTTGTCAAAGTACTTCTGTTTGTTGTATCTCATATTCCTCCTTCGACCTGTTTAAGTACGTGTTTGGTTCAAATGATGTATGCATTAGAGACCTCGCCCTCGTGTTCAAGTCTGGTATGGCATCTGCCACTTAAAGTTCAGTTATAAATAAAGCTGCATTTCTTTAAAAAAATGGTATTTCGTGTGAGGAATGCTGATGTTCATATAAAAATTACGCAGCACGGGTAATTCCTCTCTGCAGGCTGCAGCTGGAATTGTTGCATGCTTTGTGCATACCCGTTTCTATCAGAAGCTCGGTTCTCCACCTTATTATAGGCACCACTAGATAGTTTTGAAGTGCTTTAAATTAAGATCTTCAAAATTAGATGCAATGTTTATCGTTATATTTTCCCAACTCCCCTCCTGTTGCCGGAAAAAATGGGGGAAAAAAAATGAAACATGCCAGACCAAACACAACTTAATTGAGAAGCAGACCCCCTCTTTTCAGATTAGCCATGCTCTCCAGTTTCTCCCCGGAAAATATAGAGCTCATGATCCCAAACTTCAAGCTCAAAAGGAGACCAGAGGCTATCTCACCATGTATCTCCAGTTATTTTACATTTGAACATCAGTATTCCATAACGACCTTTCAGAGCGGATCAGGCCAAATTGCGCATTTAGGGTTGAGACTCCATAGCCAACTTGGCCATTGTAATGGCGGTAGAAAATTCTTCAAGAGCTCTTAGCCTTGAAAGTTGCAGACAAATTTAACTCACATTGTCTATTAATTAAGGAGGGATATACTGTCAATTAATTAAGGAGGGATACTATTCATCATCCCACATTATACACTTTATATATTTTAAAATTATTTTTATTAAATTAATTGAGTTATTCAGATACTTGTTATAGAAAAAATAAAATAAATGTGGTGTGTGAAGATAATAAGTAAAATTATTCTTAATTAAAATATGCCATAATTTAGAAAGAAAACAAAATGCTTCCATCTAATTGGAGGGGCAATAAAAGTGCAATCTCATTATCTCCATCCTAATCCAACGGGAGGTGTCCATTTTTTTCTTTTTTCTTTTTTTATTTTTTCTACTCTATAATGAATGTACAAGATCCCAACGCCAGATAACCAACAGAAATGCAGGCGAAAAGCAAATATTATATATATTAAAAAATTAGAGAAAATAAGCAAGTTAGCAAACCAAATTAAATGAACAAAATAAAAAGCACCAAAACCAGTCATGACTTCACATGCTACCCAGCTCTACCAGGAGTGGATTTCGTTGACTTCACTTTTGCCATATCAACAAGGTCCCCAAAGAACTTGTCCTCTGGCTTAGAAGGCTTACTAGGTGGGACATAAGATGAAGTAGAAACCTGGTAGGAGTTTCTCAAGCTATTGTTGTCACTGACTGATAATCCGTACATTCTCTGATCTAGGTATTGCACTCCTTGTGGCTGACCGTAGCCATAACCCGCATATTGGTTCCCATACATTTGTTGAGGGTACATAGATGCCATCTGGGCAGTTTGCATGGGCTGTGAAAACATTCCCATGTATGGCCCTCCTTGGATTGGCTGAGAGTGCCAACCAAACTGCTGGCTCTGACCAACCTGATTATTAACTGTCGACAAATGGCTGCTTGTAATTGGCTCGATATGCATACCTACCACCTGGTCCTTACCCGTTTGTTGAGGCACCAGAGAATGAGCCCCACTTGGCGCATGTGTGACAACCATTTGAGTAACTTGCACTGGTTGAGGGTATTGAGCACCTGTTACTGGACCACTGTTGTCCACTGGCTGAGCTTCCCAAGGCGGTGGTGGTAATGAGTCTAATGACGCACTGCTTTGAGCACCTGTTCAGAAGCAAGCATTGTAAGCTCCTCACATAACACCACGCAATTACATAACTAAAGCAACCAAGTAGGGCCCAGCCTGCATATCGCTACTAATTACAAATGCATAAATAATTTCTAGCATAATTGTGATTTGGCATTATGAAGGCGTTTCTGCCTAAAGATGGGAAAATTTGGTGAAAAGAATATGTGATAAAAGCATACACATTTCTAGCATGCAAAACATAGAATTAAGCAAGAAGTGCACCATAGATTGGCAAAGGCGGCTGCGGCTGCTGCTGGGCAATTTGGCCATTCCAGGCAGAACCAGCACCTTGCATGTACATTTGCTGCTCATATTGAGATGATCCAACGGTTGGGACGCTTCCATTCGAGTAAAATCCACCTTGGGGAGACTGAAAATTCTGCTGCTGTTCGATTTGCGGAGCCAAAGGATTGCCCTGTCTAGTCAAATTGGCAGATTGAGTATTAACAGGATTTGGAGTGTTGTTGGTCTCTGAAAACATGTCAAGAAGAACTAAGGCATTCTGCTGAGAAATAGGACTGGCAGGCTGTTGTCCTACCACAGGAACAAGAGCCAACGGATTTTCTGCCTTTGATGAGCTATAGTCATCACCACTCAGCAAGTCCATTTTGGGGTCAACCCTTGCTGGAGGAGCTGCACCATTAGTTGCAGGAGGAGCAGGAAGCAACAGCTGGTTCAGTGGCTGCACCTCCACACTAGTACTTGAGGAGGCTCTGAGGAAAAAAGTTCTGCTCTTACAGCTCAAGTAAACAGAAGGTATCTAATATTTTACCAAAAACTTATATTCTTTGATGGGAAAATGAAACTCATGTATTGTACACTGGACCTGTGACCTTCACCTCCATCCTTTATTTGTAGGAAGGAGGAGATGCCATTTGGTCAATAGACAGCAATAATTTTATTTTCTTTTACTTAAAAGGAAAAAATAAAATCTCTTGAATTAAAATCCAATAAATTTACATCATCTTGTGTGCAGTAAGAAGAAACATATTTGCAACAAAGAACTCAAAATCTATTAAGATTTTTTACTATCTTTATATCAGATTCCACTATTAAAAAAACATGAGGCCTCCTTACTGTGGAAGAAACCTATATCATATTTGCAATGAACATAAATTCACTATCTTGGTCTTCCCTTGGTTGCCTTCTTCAAGTCGCAGTCCATCTGTGACAGGACGTTGGAAAAAATGGAGCGGAAACTGGCGAGTTGGAAGAGGATTTATTTGTCCAAAGCTGGTAGAGTTACATTGATAAATAAAAAGTACTCTTTCCAATCTATCTGCCTACTTCTTATCTCTTTCTCCAATACCATACAAGGTGGTTTATCAGTTAGAGAAGTTGCAACGAGATTTCACAGGGGAGCTTTGTGGAGAGTTATCATAGATTTAAAATATGGTGGATTGTTGGGGAGGATGGTGCTCGAATGAGGTGAGTGGACCTCATGGGTTGGGGCTTTGGAAACACATCCGAAGAGGCTGGACAAACATCCATCGATACACACATTTTGCAGTTGGGGATGGTTCCAGAATTAAATTCTGGACTGATTTAGGGTGTGGAGATCAAGTCCTTAAGGAAGCTTATCCAACAATATACAGCATCGCATGAAGACAGGAGGCTTCAGTAGCAGAACTCATGGATCTGTCTTGTGGCTCTCTCAAATGGAATATCACGTTCCTTAAAGCTGCCCAAGACTGGGAAATTGACACATTTACATATTTCTTTAATCTGGTGTATAATTGTAGAGTGAACGGAGGAGCTGATACGATTTTGTGGTCACCATCCAAGAAGGGAAGATTTACTGTACAGTCGTATTATAAGTCCCTTATGAAACATTCTACAAAACCCTTCCCATGGAAGAACATATGGAGGACCAAGGCCCCCCTAAAAGCTTCCTTTTTTTTGTATGGGCAGCTTCAGTAGGGAAGATTCTCACCTTATATAATATACGAAAACGCCAACTCATCATGTTGGATTGGTGTTATATGTGCAAGAACAATGGGAAGTCGGTGGATCATTTATTACTGCATTGTGACGTAGCCATGAGTTTGTGGAATGATATACTTGCTAGAGCAGGGCTCCATTGGGTTATGCCATGTAAGGGTTGTAGATTTTTAGGCCAGCTAGCAAGGCATCCAACATACCACTCAAATTGCAGCTAGGTGGAAGTTGACACCGATCTGTCTATGGTGGTGCATATGGTTGGAGAGAAATGGTCAAAGTTTTGAAAATCTTGAAGGGACAATGGACGAGATTAGGACTTTATTTTTTCATACTCTACTCCATTGGTCGATTGTAATAGAATTTAATGGCATGAACATACATGATTTCCTTGTATCTGTAGCCACTCATGCATAGGTGTTTCTCTTGTATATGTCCCATGGCTTCGCCTATTTTAATAAAATTCTTATTTACTGATAAAAAAAAAAAAGATGAGGCCTCAAAATGTGGAACTCAAAGTCAAGATGCACATACCAAGTGCAAAAGCCACACATTTTGATCGAGTACTTTCAATACCATAATTAAACCTAGCAGTGTCAGACTATATTAAGACCTAGGCAGTGAATATACAACATAATTTCTTCATACAGCATTTTCTAATTGATTTTATTAGGTCATTCCCAATAACATGACATACCAGTGGATTTAGTTACCATATTATCAAAGAGAATGCAGTGAATGTGAACCAGCTCAAGAAAACTTAATTACCTCCCATCACGCTGTTTGCTTTTCTCTCCAGTATCAACCAGAAGACCATCAACATCAACAAGTCCTCTAACAGGTTCAGGGTTGGGTTTCTCTACTTGAAGAGAAGTTCCTGATGCAATTGCTTCGTGCTTGGCCAGTACACGCTGCAAGTCATCATTCAGTGCTAGTCCTTGACACAGTAGTGACTCATCCCTGAAAGAGATGAATGGAAATGACAAACCATGTTTAAAGCAATGTACATGACATGATAACATTTCACAAGCTTGGGAGATTTGCTCACTAATGAAAGGACTATTCATAGAAATTCATAGAAATAATGCCATGCTGAAAGTCCCTACATAATCTGGCTGGACATAAATGCGTGAATCCCACATACAGACAACCAATATGTATGTGCAAGCACACAATTCATGTGTACGTGCATGAGAGAGAGAGAGAGAGAGAGAGAGAGAGAGAGAGAGAATGCTAAATTTGACGGGAGAGGGTAACAGGTAAAGAACAAAGGCCTTACGAAGTCGAGTTAACAAGGTGCACTACTCTCCGCTTGTATGTACGACACTGTTCCACCAAGTCAACAATAACATCCTGTCTAAGCCCCTGCAAAGTGAAACAAAGATTATCCAGCATGCAAATAGAGATTGATGAGATTGGAATATACCAAAAAAAACAGTGACAAGTTATACATCTAGATAAAAATATTAACAGAAGTACTTGATTTTGATCTTTTTAAATTTCTTACCATAAAAGTTTTCAGTCGGCAGTAGTTTTTTTTATAAGCCATTAGCATTATAAATTAAATAGAGTATAACCCAAAGTTCCTCATAGCCCAGTTTTGATGATTTTTTAAAAGAGGTAATCAGCATCAATGTTATTAATCCATAGTTCTAAATTTTCTTCACATATACCTCTTTGTTCGCTGGCTCTATTGCGCTCAGCATTTCTGTAAGGACATCCATGATGCCACGTGCATTCTGGATTTCTGACAGGCTAGCAAAAGAAATTACAATTTATAAAAGAATATAATACAATGAATCATTAGTCAATAAAACTGACAAGAAAAGGATGAATAAAATTGTTCTGCAACCCTTGGCACCGGAAAGTGTTAGTTTATGCTCAATCTAATAACATTGAATACTTAAATCCTCAGATCCAACGAACATCCCTCTGCTTGTTCTCATAATTCAAACATTTAAACCATCAGCATAGCACAGTTTCAAGTCAACATTAATTGAGCCTAACAGACCAAATTTACTTCCTCTCCCTATGCTTGATGAATAATTGGATGTGGCAGGGTTTTTTTGCCACAGACTATACCAAATTCAAGAGAGGACCAAGGATACAACAATCAGCAGGAAAATCTAGGAAAAGAGGGAAGTGCATGTTTATATGAGATTTGATGACTGCTACAATTCCACATTCAATCACAGACAACTAAAGACAAAGTGCCATCTTAAACAGTCAGACAAATGTGTGTGCTGATTAACCAAATGATTAACAGGTTTGTCTCCCTTAATGACATCAGAAAAGGAGTTGCAGATGTACCTCAAGGTTGGAAACTCAGACTCTGCAGATGACTCAGTTGTCTCTTGCTGATTATCATGATTGCGTAGATTATGAGGATATGATGCCAAAGGATGTGTTTGTGGAGGTGTGAACACAGGTGCAGAACTTTCGGATCTCTGAGGGAATACTGCCCCAGCACGCTGAAACAAATATGAGCTCTGTCTCAGAGAATGACAAACAAGATGGTCTAACTATGATAGTGTCAGGGTAATGAAAAGGTAAAGTCAAGCTAAGTAACTATGTTTCTTCTCTAACTGGAAAAGTACTTCAAGAGAAAACGCTAGGTAAATGTACCAACAATTCTTGGTATGCAGCATAGTATTGGGGATATCTTGCCCTTGGTCCTCCAAAAGCTTCTTGCCAAGTATCTATCAGGATCAATATCTTCTCTTTGACATTAACGTCCGGCTACAATATGCACAAAAAATACTTATTATACCAAATGAGAGTAAATACAACATTGACCTGAAACAAAAATATTTGAGAAACATTTGTACCTTCTTCTTCACTATTTTCACCATCTCATGAAGAACATCCTTCTCTGCAACATGCATATGAACAATATCCCCACAATTCTTTATGACTGTCTCCAGTAGCTAGATACAGTGACCAGACCAAAATAAAACCAATTTTAGTCCTCTGTAAGAAAAAAGTTTGAAAAAATTGATAAGCAGTATGAAAATTATTTCACTGAAGCCTAACATGATGACATTTCAAGTAGAGTTTCATGCAGACTGCCAAAAGATCGTATGACTCAGGGATGAAGCAAATGCCTCCTGCATCCATCTAATCCATTATGTTTCACAATCGTCCTAGAATTCTGATATGCATCTATATTAACTATTGAGATATAGAAAGTCACAATACTTAAAACTTGAAATACTGAAATAATTAAAAACTGAAAAAACATTTCCAAACCAGCTAATTCGTCATATAACCCTAAGACACCATTTTTTTTTTAGGAAAAGAAAAATGGATTCCAAAAAAAATTTGGGAATTTGATGTCATCAAACGGAAACATAGTTTCTAACTAAATCATCCATTAGCGTGCTCCTTGTTTAGGGCAATGTTTAATATATATTTGTTGAATATATAACCTCAAAATGTTGGAATGTAATCAGGATATTCTATAAATGATAACTTGCTAAAAAATGTTGCCATATTTTGAAAATTGGATGTCATCAAATCCTAAAAGGGTTCTCCTACCTCTAGAAGTCCAGCTTGTAGCATGAAACAAAGCAGGCTCAAAGCAAATATACACCTCTTTCTCATTTTCCAAAATATGCACAAGATGCTTAAAAAAGTAATGAAGTAAATTTTAGTACAGGTGAGTAGTCCATCTATAAGAAGTTGAAGCACTAATGAAATTTAGAAAGATGAAGAATATTATGCTCTCGACATTTTTTGATTGGTAGGCAATTTTATTGATCACAAGAATGGGCAAGAGCCCAAGTATACAGGGCATTTTGTGAAGCAAAAGAAAGAGAGCCCAAAATCTTTTTTTTTTTTAATAGGGAAAAGAAATTTTATTGATCCTCGTAAATAGGCAAAGCCCGAGTACACAGGGAGTATACAAGAAAAGCCTAGTTACAAAAACTACGTGCTACGGATAGTAGCATACAAATCTAACCGCATTTAGACAAGTTTTTCAACTTCATATACTTGTACATGTGTGTTTGTGTGCGTGCATGTGCGTGTTCGTATTTATATCAAGTTCTATGGACTTACTGTTAGGGCGAGAAGTTGAACTTTTGGATTCTTACTGCCAAGGCGCTTCTTTATACCTTTAACAACATCCTTCGCTTGCCTGATCATATATAATTAACCAAGAAATCCAAATCTTAGAGAAACAGAAGGAAAACACAATATTAGCAAATTATATAAATCCATTTACCCCCTAAAAGGCACACCATGCATGTGTTTCCCTCGGTGGCCCCATAATTTGTAGGACACAAACTCATTATAAGAAAGAACTTGTGCATGCTCCCATTGCCAAGTTCTTAAGGCTTATCATTTCCCATTCCCAACCATCAGTGCATTACAAAAACACAATCAAGTTAAACAAGTTCATTCCTTAGTTTCTTTTTATGGGCAAAGTGGGTCCGAGAACAAAGTCCCGACTAATCAGGGGTACCTATAAAAAAAAAAAAAAACAAGGAGTTTTCTACAAGTGCACCTCGGGTGATTCAAGATGAAATTCCCCTAGTCCGATGGCCCCTAAAAAAATTGTTACCCAAGAGGATTCAAATCTTAGATCTGGAGGGAGCATACCACCAAGACCAAGGCCTTTACCACTTGAGGCAACCCCTAGGGATTACAAGTTTGTTCCCTAGTTATAACAAACAAGTCTATATTGAATTGGTATACCTCTTCCTAGTAGAAAAATAGTCTTAAAAACCAGTCAAATAATTGTAATGCTAATCTTTGAAGTGAACCTGCCTGCTATATGATCATTAATAACCAATCATAGGCTTCCTTTAATCACAAAAAACCACATCATTCAAGTAAATGGTACTACTATTGCTATTTGTATTATTATTATTATGACCCCACCCCTTTTCGTGTGGTGCAGGAGATGCCATCCATCTGATGCTAGAGCTCATTGGCCAAGTGCGCAACATTTAGATTACTTTTTTGGAATAAGTAAAAACAATTTCATCATAAGCGCATAAGGTGCAATCCAAGTACAACGATTAGTCTACAAGAAAGTCATCCAGCTTGGTAACATAAACAAAACTTTATAATTAAACTTAAACAAGTATAAAACTGGAACCCAGGTTTACCGAATGTGCTCATCCCTAAATTATCCAAAGAGAGATAACCACGTAATTGACACAAATTTATTTCACAAAAAAGATGCAAAAGTCCATTAAACGGAATGATAGTTTCTCACTAAATCGTCCAGATTACATTCTAGATCCAAACCATGACCCAAGGTACTTGACTACTTATGCAAGTTTGTGTTGCTCCATAAGTCAGTTATAAAACGCAATTTATATAAAATAAAAAATTCTTAAACTGACTATTTTTTAGGCATGAAAGCAACGAGCCGATCTCGTTGAGATTTAGCATTTTTCTATCCCCTCGGCAACAAAACCCTAGATAAATCATTTCAGACAATAAAATGATAAAGCTGCGACAATTCACAAACGTCAAATGTGTAAACAAAATACATAATTGAGTCCTCGATTCACAAAAGCAGTAGGGACGGTATCTAGCAAAAACGAGAGGGGTATTGGAATCAAGTGCAACGCGTACCCAGGGTCGTGATTGAGCATATCGCAGATCTCGATGTTCATGGCCCAATCTGGGCCGATCAGCATGTCGCTCGTCGCTCGTTCCACCATTGAATTCACCATCTCTGTTCACCGCCAAAAAAATCGATCCTACTAATGAAACCCGAATCCAGCTACCGAGAACACACTTTTCCCGCAAGATCGCAGAGATTGCCCGCAATAAAATTCCGGCGACTCTTTCTCGCTCTGCCTCTCGTTTCTACTTTTCTGTCGTGAAAAAGATTTTCGTTTTCTTTTTCTTTCCCCTCTTGTCCTTTCACTTTTATTCTGGCTTTCCGGTCAGAGAAGAAACTTTAAAGAGACAAACCCGCTCATAAAGGGCCGCATTCCTCTACTCGTGAGTCACGCCTGCCGGTACTGATGTGTACTCTCCCGTTACCGTTGGTTTGGCAGACGCTTTTCATCGTGTGGTCCTGAGCCCCTAAAACCCCTCTTACGGGGGCCACCCGGTAGGCTTGCTGCTTGAGTTACGGAGATTATCTCCTGCAGATTATTTTGCAGTTCACAACTATAACTACACAATTTAATCAAGAATAGAGTAGAACTAAATTAGTTGACACAAATCTCATTTCTGGAGAGGTTATATTTAAATACTAAGATCTCTCCAACTCATTTTAAATTAATTATTAATAAAATTTATTTTTTTTTAATTTTTTTAAAAAATGTTTAAATTCATATGAACATATTTCATACTTTTAACTATATATATCAATACATTTATATTTAAATACATCTCAATAAAACTTACAAAATATTATTATTCACGGATCAACCCAGATTATTTGAAACCACGTCAACTTCTAAACACAACCTTAACCCAATTATGTTCTAATCGTTCATTGTATTTTTATTTTTTTAAAAAGATAATGGTATAACAATTTTATTAGTAAGTCGTCGTTCCGAAATTTTGAGATTATATATATTCAAGATCGCCCAAACCAAGGGGCACACAGGTCACAGCCCATGGTACTTACAATGTTGTTTGGAATATATCTTTTTGGAATGAGGAGTTAGAAGAAAACAAATTCGCATCACTTGTAGCAAAGCAATGGCGTAGGCAACAACCGCCCAGCATATTATAAATTTAGATCAACGCTCCACTTGCTCTGTAAGTACGAATATGTATTTTCCCCGAAGACTACCAGTTCAATACATTTTTACGGTTTCTAATAGGACATATATAAATATTATGGTGAAATTAAAGCTCCAAAGATAGTGCAAACACAACATGTGAAAAGTTATCACCACTATGGTAGGAGGAATTATGAAATCTCTTCATTGATAAACACTTTGCATGAACTCTGTATGGCTAAGATTGCAAATTTAAAGCAATTAGTACAATCCGCATATTTGTTATTCCTAGAAGATGTAAACACAAAGACGCCATCTGAGAGGAATTTTTAGCATTGTATCATGCATGCATTCACATTAAGCTGTTACAGAAGCTTACTGTTATATTTCTTTACAAGTACAAGACCAAATAGATAGGCCGTCATCAAGCATCACATTGCCTGCCTTTCTGTAGTGGAGATAATGGGCATACGTCAAGAATTTAAAGCACTTATTTGTAGCAAAGCACCATGGATCTCTCAGCAATGGTTGAAAATGACAGAACTCCACGGTTCTCAACCATGATGGATTGAGTCTTACTGCGAAGCTGTGTCATGTAACACAAAGAGAAGGAATCAAGCAAGCTTAGTAGGGAACAGGAACTCGGACAGTAGGGGGACCAGATTTCATGTCCTCAATGATGAGACTCAAGAGATTGAGAGCCACAGGACCTTCTTTGCCTAGAAAGAAGCAAGAGTTGCAACTTGTCAACTTTCAGACGTCTAGAAGCAACATTAAATCCACTCAATAACCAAGCTTCACAGAATAATAAACAATGCATTACTTCTTGAAATTTCTTAGATAACCAGAATCGATGGAGTAGTGCAGTGCACAGGGAAGAAACTAAAACATGCATGCATAACTCTTTTCTTTAATATGTTCAAGCTCCAATATTGTCCCCTTAGTAAATTAGCTCCACCTGCACTGGACAGTGCCAAAATAGCTCCGAAGTACTTCTGATGCTTCTGGTAACTATTTTTGGAAGGAAATTATGCCTCCAACAACATACTTATGTTAAAAGAGAAGTGTTTTAATCACAAAAAGATTTCACATAAATAAACTCACAAAATATCTAATAAATCCCTTAAAACAAAACTAGCATTAAAGAAAGCACTCTAACTTTTGGTGCAAATGACATGTATATAACTGAGTCTGCTAAAAAACTAATGCGATTTTGATTTGTGACAAACATAAAATGCATATACCTGCATGTATTCACATATCTAAACAAACAACTATTTATAGGGGTGCACAGTGAAAGTAAATTGCAGAAAAGTTCTCACCATCACCAATGACCTGCTCATCCCACTGGATTACAGGCCGAACAAGAACTCCACTGCCAATGAGCATCATCTCATTGGATTTCTTCCCTTCATCTACAGTCACATTTCTTACTTTTACTCCTTGAAGCTTACCCTCCCTAACCAGTTCATTCGCAAGAGTCAATACCCTCTTAGCTGTGCACCCACTTAGAATGTTGTCAAAGTTAGGCATGAGAAGTTCCTTGTCTTTTGTAACAAAAGCCACGTTCATGTTAGGCCCTTCAGCAACTATCCCTTCACCATCTAACCAAATAGCTGCATATGCATCATTTTCCTCTGCCTCCATCCTTGAAAGCACATTTGGAAGGTAATTCACACTTTTCATGGTAGCAAATTGTGGGGGTTTAATCGGGACTGATGAAGTTATTACTTTAATGCCCTTTGAATCAAATGGTGTTTGATCTTGGATTACAACAGCATAAAGAGCTGGTTGATTGCAGCCAGATGGGGATAGTTGGAAATCGCCCGGTCCTGCAGAGAGCCAGTATCTCAAAGATCCTTTTCTACACTTGGAAGCACTCACAGTTTGTATCAGTATTCTTCTTATCCTTTCGCGATCATATGGGAGTTCAATTTTGGCCATGGATGCAGACCTTAAAATCCGGTCAAGGTGTTGGTCCAGCTCGTAGAGGTATCTGGGGTGGGAAGAAATACAGCAAGAACAGATGGCTTAAAACCAGACTAAAACTAGAATATAGTAAGGAGGTATCTGGATCACTCTTTCTTAATAGCTTAGTCTTTTAAGACAATTACTAGTTTATGAAGATAATAGAGAATACTATGCTAAGTTCGATCCTTGATTCCACTCTCCCTCCTATTTAAATTTAAACTTCTATGTGTGGGATCTTAAGTTTAGACATATTTGTCAAGGGGAGAGTTAGAATATTTTGAAGCAATTAAACTTGCCATTTTCTATCAACTTAAGCATTTGTAATAATTAGTAATCTATCCAATTTGAAAATAATCTAATACTTGAAACACTAAATACATACTGGTTGATTTCTACTAGCACTAACAAAAGTTCATTATATTATTCACCAGGTACAAGTAATTGTTTTCTATTTTAAATACCATAGATAAGATACGATTTGATTATGGTCCCTCTAGGAAAGATTTGTAAAGTTTCAAGTTCACAATGACAGATTCTGTCGTAGAAATGTTCTTATCTGATATATTCATAATATTCTATAATGATAATATTAAAACTGTACAGATCTTCTTCTTCTTTTTGTTGCCACAACCAAAATCACTGACCCGTCCATTATGGCTGCAGTATCAAAAACACCGTGCCCTCTGTGGACCATGTGATCATCAATGGGGATCACCATAGCTGCTGGATCTGTCGTTATTCCACCAAAAACGCTCGAGTACATGGCTAGGAATTTCTGCTTGCCCTTTTGAGTTTCTCGGCTTGTTTTTAGCCTTTCAATAGCCTTAAAAAATGCTCAGGTGAAAGTTGAAACACAGCGTTACTAACAGAAACAGTAATTCTACGAATTTCTGAAGTATGGCCAAGAAACGATGTCTAGGCCTTGACCAACACACGTGTTTATGCAGAGAAGAATCATTTCTAGTAATGTATAAGTTTCAAGAGTCTTCCCCATTAGATTCTGATTTTTCAAGGAAAATACAAACGATTACCCGTCAACTCATCCAAATGCAAATGCAAAATAAAAGCTAATAAAAAAAATGGACTAGGAAGATTAACCTCTAAACAAGACAATAGTGGAACATCCAATATCGGAGCTGTAGAATCTGCCAAAACAAAGTCAACCTCGCATTAGTTTTTGAAAGCCCAAAGACCGTATTAATTTAGATAACAAACCCATTTTATTTGTCAAATCACGGTTTTGGAATCTAGACAAGTCAATAACAGAGAATATGAACAGGAGGAGGAGGAGGAAAAGAAACTTGCCAACCAAAGCTTCGTTGTGATTAGAACTTCCCAAAATTCTGATTTCTCTTTGTGGCTTATGCTGTGAATTAAAAAACCCGAGTCCCGAAAATGAAATATTTCGGGAAATCACGTTTGACTTATGCGAATGATCATGGAGCTTTGAGAGAACGTGTGGGTTTTCTGAGGCGGTTTTGGTGGAAGCTGGTAGAGAAACCATGGAAGCGAGCAGAGAGGGCATTGAGAATCAATGAGATCAACCGCAGATGATTGGGAGTTTAATTAGCAAAGTGCCTCCAAAGATTCCCAAAACATAATAGACGAGAATAATACAAATCTAAAAACAAACAAACAAGACAAAACAAAGAGACAATTACAGTACAGGCCAACTACCGGCCCAGCGAGATTTCTAAACTGATTTGGGATGATGTCTAATTTTCTGTAAAAAAAATAAGAGTCCTTCTATACGTCCGCCTACACCGCACACCTGACGTGTAATATCTTTTTTTTTTTAGTTTGTTACTCGAACGTGCGTTTTGGTGTTATTTGGAAAATGTCCTCCATCCCCCCATTTGAAATCTTCTCCCGCCCCTGCCATTCGACATCTTCTCCAGCCCACCCCCCTTCCGGCGCGCTCCAGCATCCTTCATATGTGCTCCACTGCATCGGCGTACTCGTCCGTGTTCTCTTTGAACCGCCGAAGAAAGCTTCATCCCTGCCGACGATCTGTTCAGAGCATTCTCTTTCTCAAGGTAAATCTCTCAGATTGTGTGGCCCAACTCTCTCTCTCTCTCTCAAGGTAAATCTCTTTTCATTAGCTTTTGCTTCAAATATTTGTTCTTTTTTGAAAACTATGCCCCCAAAGATAATGTCTTTGCTTTAAGCTCTCTTTCAATGGCTTTCATTGCATTTGTAATGGTCCTCAATGGGTAAAACTAAGATCTTTATGTCTTATTTGGGATTTCGAGCAAGTCATTGTGAAAACTAGAGCTTCTTTTCTGTTTCTACAAATTATTATTTGGTACATACTGAAGCTTAGGGTAGTTACGAGTGTTGATGTTGTTATTTTGAATATCGAAGCTTGAGATGTTTCTCTACAGTTGAAGCTTATGAGGTATTTTTTGTGTCACGAGGTGTTATTTTGGAACGTTAGGATTGCTAGTTGTTCTTTTAGGGTGGGGGAGAGGTTCCAGATTTTTTGTAGGCAGAACCATTGCCGTGACTTATCATTGTAAAATTTCCAATACACGAGTATAGGTAGAATCCATTCGTGAGCTGTGCTGTGGTTAGGATTCTAGATGGATTGCCTTCAGGGACCAAGTAGTGCTTGGAGTCTTATGTAAAATCCCCTCCAGGTTTGTAATATGTATGAGCATTCATCTTCTTTTTATCCAGTGGGAACATAGAACAGACTCTATTTTCTTACATCTTCAACAAACAGAGTTTCCACATGGGTTAGACTCTATGATTTTCCATACAAGTAGATTGATTGTCCTTTTCTGCATCAATTTTCTAATTTTTAACTAAAGTTATAAGCTACAGAATGTGGTAATCATTCTCTTCCCAACATTTTCACCTCAGGACTTGAGGTTTGGATAAACCAAATACTCATATATTCTCTCATATAGTATAAAAAGGTACCACTTTAACAAGCAGGGTCGGTATACAAGTTTACAAACAGTCCAAAAGTAATTCTCTTTGCACAACAAAACTCACATTTAAATAGGTATGCAACCAACTCATTAACAAATGCTACTTCAAGGTATTTATATATTTAGGGGTGAAGCTGGTTATTCAGGGGTGAAGCTACTTTATATATTTATAAATCCATCAAACCTACAAAATATATTTGACTAATTACAAGCTGACAATATATCTTCAAGGTATTATGTAACATGTTGATTCTCTACCTCTCTTTATGTGCCCTCTCAATTTTAACTTTTACAGATTGCATAATTTGTTTGATTTTGACATGATCATCATGAGATTTGCCTTTACTTGTCATGCATTTACTTGGGGTCTCTCTCTCTCTCTCTCTCTCTCTCTCTCTCTCTCTCTCTCTCTCTCTCTCTCTCTCTCTCTCTCTCTCTCTCTCTCTCTCTCTCTCTCTCTCTCTCTCTCTCTCTCTCTCATAGACATGAAAGATGGCTAGACGATGGGTGTTTGTTTCTTTTGCCAAATGGTCATGGTCTTCCATCTTTGATGCATGACAGCAGCAGCAACAATACACTACCTTTCCTTTCGGGTAATCATCCTCTTGCCCTTATTTTCTACCCATATCTCTCACATGACTCACCTGTGTAATTCCATGGAGATTTTGAAAATATAAACAATGTACGGACTAGTTTAATTGTTAATGTGCTAGTCAGTTATTACTAAATTACTCGACATAATTATTAACTGTTAATCTGTTTGTGCTGTTTTCAGAGATGTGCTAGTAATGATCATTTGTAACTTAGGATCCGGTAGGTGCAAGAACTTGGTGATTGTTTTTGGCATAATCGTGTGACTGGACTTGGAAGAGTTTTTGGCAGCTTGGTTTTTGCCCAATTGTGCAGCTTGTGGATTATGTATGATGGTTTTGTGTGCAGTAGCTTGTTGTGTTGTGGAGATGCTGTTGTGCAACTTGTGTAGATTATGTATGATGGTTGTGTCCAGTTGTGGAGATGCTGTTTGTGTAGATTATGTATGACGGTTTTGTTTGCAGCAGCTTGTGCTGTGGAGATGCTATAGTGTAGTTTGTGTAGCTGATGTATAGCATGTGTGCATCCACATGGGAGTGTTGTGGAGACCCTACTTTGTAGCTTGTGTAGATTATGTATTTCCACTGTAGTGAAGAAGGTTACAGATTATGTATATGAACTTAATTCAGATAATCTCATTGTTATTTATAAAAATAATTAATGCACAATTTCTGGTGGGATTTGGCCTGTGAGATTGGCTACGTAGATCATGAGCATCGTCTAGAGATTCTAAAGCAATTCCAAGCTGCTTGGAATCTGTCCTAAAATACCTGGGTGCATCTAAGCTATAACTCTCTTCCTGAGCATTTATTGTCATCTCTTTTGAAGTAAAAACAAGATATTAAAGATACCCTGGTGTTTCTGCATGGAAGAAGCTCTGCATCATAGTCCCCATTACCAGTAAACCAAAGAAAAATCGAGTAGAAAGATTAAATGCAATCTTATCTTAATTAAAAACACAGAACATATCATTCCATTATTAAAAGCTCGGTTCTACTCTAAAGCTTTTCCATCCCTGCAGAACAGCTTTTGATTGTTCCCATCCTCTCCAATATTTCACCCCAAGCTACTTGGAATATGTTTTTTCTTAGGCTTTTTCTTTTTTTGGTTTGCTAGTTTGTGGTGAATATAAACCATAAAGAACAAAAAACCAACTTAACCATAACTGAAACGTTCACTATACCTTTTGTACATCAAAACCACAACAGCCTGCAAATTCACACCTAATCAGGCTTAACACAATTCATTTATGCATAAAATAATGACCACCTCAATGGCCAAGTGCTTTGCAGAAAACAAAGGGGGAGTAACATTACAGTTGATCCATACAAAAACTATCGAGAAAATACCCAGCTATTTACATGTGCCCTATATCTTATTCAAACCAAGTAGAAACTATTACAATGGATTCAACCCAGTACAAATACAATAATATTCATGCATTTCTATTCTTGAACCTCCGCAAATTTTACTCGACCTCAACCTTCTGAACATTTGTCTCTTTCTCTCTCTTAGTTTATCTTCCCTTTCTAAGCTTCATACTCGCGCAATAATACGCCATCCTCCCTCTCCAAACTGCATTCTCTCTTCTCAGAATGTTATCCTCTATCAATTGAAGTATCCGCTCATATGAAAAATTCACATCTTACTTCTCCCTACACACTGTACGAGCATTTCACATGAGAAAGTAGACCCCAGAAATTGAGAAGCAATACAAAATATTATTTTTTTGTTAAAAAAATGCACTGAGGGGCTAATTTTAATGAGCCCAAGTATGAATAAGATTTTATTATTTTTCTTTTTATAAGTTTATAAATGAATCGGAATTAAGGAGTTTATGATCAGTGTATCACCTATACAATATACTAGGAACACCTGTTACTTGTATCAAAGGAAAAGAAGAGGAAAAGCTAACTCTCTGATGGTCTTAATTGTATAGGTCATGCCCTTCCATTTGATGCTAGTTATTAACTAAAGCGATTAAAGAGTACTCTTATTCCTTTGATTTTAGTGTAGATGGTTCAAATCGTTAGCATCATCTGGGCATTGGTTTATGATTAATGAGCAATTCCCAGCACAAAAAACAAAAGAAAAAAAGGATGAAAAGATTGGTTTATGGTTCGTAACAATTAAATATATCAACTGGCTAATGGGGCTCATTAAAATGAAATGAAAAACATGTGAAACAAACAAAGTCACAAACCCAACATGACCCATAAATGTTTGATGACCAGTGCTTTGAAGTCTCAAGTAGGTGCACTGGTAGTTATGGTTCTGGGCATTGTAAGTCTGCGATTTTATCGAAACAGATCCACCTCAACTTCATCAAACTCTCTCCAGCACCACTTTAACTAACTTGTGTATATCCCCCACCAAAAACTTTTCAAAGAATAAAACCATAAAACCCAGTCTGATTCTTATACGGGCTACACAATGTCCATTTAGCTTGGTAATTCCATCAAACAGCTGAAGGGCACAAGAAAAATTCAAAAATTCATGCAAAAGTTTACAGAAAACAACCTGCATATAAAAATTACACACAATCACATACTCCAATCACGCCTCACCAACAAAAAATCAGTGTATACCATATAAACTAGTTTACCCCGTCACTTTACTGGAGAACCAAAAACCAAGTTTCGGTCGAAAACTTACCGTGGCGTGGCCACAGATCTGGTCCCTGGATGCAGGCACGGTCTCTCTTCGACGTCGACTTGAATTTACAAGGGACAACTGTGCCTTAGAATCACAGAGAGGAGCACGGGAGAAAGTGAGAGAGGAATACGAGAGAGAGAGAGAGAGAGAGAGAGAGAGAGAGAGAGAGAGAGAGAGAGAGAGAGAGAGAGAGAGAGAGAGAGAGAGAGAAAGCACGAGAGAGAGGGGCATAGGAGAGGAAGGGTTTCAGTGATGAAATCAAGCATGAGGAGAGGCTATAGCTTGTTTCAATGGAGGATATCGGAATCGGGATCGAGGATTTCCTGCAAAGCTAAGAACCGTGATGTGGCGCCAGACCGGGTTCGCCACATCACGTGTGCGGTGTAGCAATTTTAAACCGGATGCTAAGTAGAGTTTCTCAAAAAGTAATTATGTTGTGAATCGTTAAAAATAGAGATAGTTTTAAAGATAAGAGAGAGAGAGAGAGAGAGAGAGAGAGAGAGAGAGAGAGAGAGAGAGAGAGAGAGAGAGAGAGAGAGAGAGAGAGAGGTTTTCGTATTATTGATATATAAATTTAGAAAATATGCCTATATATATAGGAATACAAATGTCTTAATTAATGGTTAAGACCTAGTCAATAATGACAATTAAATGTGGTCATACAATACAAGTTGGTTTATAACACTTCTCCTTTGAATGACCATATTTAAAGAATATGTCTTGTTAAAACATTGTCAAGGAAAAATCTTGTGGAAAAAAACTAATGGCGAAGAAAAAATAATACAGTATTATTCATGTGTACCGTCAAGTATTTTACGATTGACTCATTAAAACTTTGCAAAGAAAAATCCAGTGGAATAAAACCTTAGCGAAGGAAAAAGAATACAATCAGCACAAGTCTTCAATACATTACTTCCTTTGAAAAGTGCATGATAATAAGTCTTCAAGTCTCCGCATTCTAATATTCTGCATAATCTTTTTAAATGTTGCAGTTGATAATGCTTTAGCGAATAAATTTGTTAAATTATTACTTGACCGTATCTACTTGATATCAATGTCACATTTCTCCTTATGAATTGCAATGATCTTCTTGTGTGGATCTAAAAGATAATCTGTATCTGCATATTCAATTAATTGAGAACTTGATCCATGTTGATAAAATAATCACATATTCAGGACTTCAATTGCACTGAGATAAGGTATTTCAGGACCAATAATTTTTTCATTATCTTCACAATGACGAAATGGATCTTTCTGGTCATCAAATAATCGAGTAACCATTGGAGTACTCAAGGGATGAGTTTTGTCCATATAAAAGTACTTCAAGACTTTATAGTGAAATTCATCATATTGATTCAAGATCATTTTAATATTAAATTCACTACTTGTTGAACCCAAGGTTTCAAGTTTTGTGTAATTATATATCTACACATGAATTTTGATGATAACAGATGAATTCAAAGAATAAAGAAGTCTCAAACTCAAGTTGTCTACACAATGGAGTCAAGCACATCAAGCAAATAAGCATGAGCAATAAGGGAACAAGTTCACATTAAAGTTATAGAATAATGTTGTAAATCTCTTCAAAATTAGAAATTATGATTAATGCTCAAAATTAATATTTTATCATAAAGTATTAAAATACATTTTCCACATGTGCATGAATATTTTTAATTTGAATATTTTTGAAAATTTTAAAAGATGATTGATTGTCATCTTTTATATGTGCATGCCTTGATTAAAGGGTTGAACTTTGAAAATATTAAAGATGATTGATTGTCATATTTCATATGTGCATGTTTTATTTGAATATTTTCAAAAGTGATTAATGATTTTTTAGACTTATACAAAAGGTAGATGATTTTGTTTGAAATATTTGAAAAGTGAAGTGTGCTCCTTTTGTCATATACAAAAAGTAAAAGATTAGGTTTGAATTTTTTGAAAATGAAAGTGTACTCCTTTTGTCATATGCAAAAAGTAAAAGATTAGGTTTGAATTTTTTGAAAAGGAAAGTGTGCTCATTTTGTCATATGCCAAAAGTAAAAAGTTAGGTTTGATGTTTTTGAAAAAGTGAATGATGTTGTCTTTGAGATGTGAATCTTTTTAAATTTGAATATGAAGTCTCATATGCCTATAAATAGATCATTTGAGAGCTTCACATTCACAACACCAAGAGCATACAACATTCATTCAAAGCTTTCATTCTCTCTTCTCTAAGCATTGAGCCTTAATCCTTGTTTATTTTGAGAGATATAGTTTGCGCTGTATTGTTCTTATTTCACTCATTGAGGAGTGTTTTCTGATAACCTACCCACTATCAGCTCTTGTATCAGAAAAATGGTGTGTATAACCCTTGTGCGTATAGAAAGTTTCCTACACAGAGAATAGTTAAATCACCACGTGTAAGGTGATTGCAAGTGTAGAGGGTGTTCTACACTGATCCTTTATAGCAGTGTTGTTCAAAGGTGTAATAGGTTTCTATCTCCACCTGAAGGAGGTTGAATAGTGAATTTGGAAATCCTCAAGGGGTAGCTTAAGGCGAGGACATAGGCAGTGAGGCCGAACCTCGTTAACATACTGAATTTGCTTCTCTCTTATCCTTATTCTTTATATTTATTGTTATTTCATATTTTGTTTATATTTTATATTATATATTTGATTTATAATTGTTATTTTTTAATACAACTCAATTCACCCCCCTCTTGTATTAGTCATCTGGGCAACAATACTCTTCTGGAGTTATGCTCTTATGGAATTCTTGTAAATAATACAGTTAGTGGAGAATTCATCAAAATTAAGCCGCTAACCTTATTTTTCAACAAAAACGGTGGCCAGCTTTTTAGACCAGACAAGTACCGCAGAATTTTTCAGTTCTTATGTAGCCGTCAAGCGCCGCAGAGCTATGATGCTACATCTCTTGTCTCTTGTAGAGAGATGCTTCATGAGAGATACTGTGAAGCAATAGAGATGTTTTGTCATATTTTTCTCTATAAAAGAGATATTCAACTCATCTTCATTCGCATATCATCTTCTTCACTTTTCTGTAATTAGTCTGTATTCTTACTTTATACTCTCTTTCTGCATTCTTACTCTGCAATGGCTCAGTAATCTTCTCATGACCAATATATGAGGTATTCTGCACGTCATTCACCAGTTATTTCTGTTCTACAGTAGGTGCTATAATGCAATATAATAATGATCTGACTAATAAGTCAGATAATGAAACTATCTACGAGCTTGTGAGTCTCGGTACCCGATACTCGTCATCCATTGTCGCATTTTCTCAGCGACTATAATTCAAAACTTGTGGGGTTGACAAACTTCACGAGAATATTTCTATCTTTCAGCGACTTCTGATGAAGTCCAATATGAAGATATGAGCAATAAAGTAAGAGAATATGAATTTAAAATCATTACTTAAATCTTCTTTTCGATTGCCTACTCCTTTAAATAAGGATGTCATGCAGATTCTTGAATAACAAGAGTGTTTAAAGAAATGAGGCAAAGAGCCTTAAATTTCTGTAATTTTGTTTCAAGATAATAAAATAATATTTCATAAATATTCATATTTGTGTTTCTATCTTCTAGTAGATGTTCTGTGTACTCCATTTTATTTCTTATTTAATAATGCACACTTCTTACAAAACCGTAATATGAATCTGAAATAGTAATTGTATTTAAGAGATGGTATTTCAGAACTAATAATTTTATTCATCTCCCCCTTGAAGTCACAAGGGTTTCAGATTTATATTTTAAATATGTGCAAATTTCATGAGCTCTTTTTAGAGCCTCAATGATATTTAAATCATCTATATAAACTGCAATAACTTAATATGGATACTAAAAATATATGAAAATAGCTTATTCCACGTGCGTTTGGATTGTTTTAGATTATATAAGAATTTTTGAAACTTGATAGAATTCATATTTCTGTTTGTATTCAGATTAGAAGTTTAAGGCATTTTATATCTTTTAGGGATTTTCATATATATATATATATATATATATGTCATGATCCAGTAATCCATATAAATATCCAGTTAATTATGCATATCCAAACTCTTAGTAATTTTCAAACTAATAAAAATTCCAATATAATTTCAACCACTTTAAAAGCATATCAATATTGTTTTTGTGAGAAACCGACTTGTGATTTATATATCACATTTTCAGATTAGAAGTTTCAGGCATTTTATATCTGTTGCCCAGATGATTAACACAAGAGGGGGGGTGAATTGAGTTGTATTAAAAAAAATAACAATTATAAATCAAATATACAATATAAAATATAAACAAAATATGAAATAATAATAAATATAAAAAGTAAGGGTAAGAGAGAAACAAACTCAGTATGTTAACGAGGTTCGGCCTCACTGCCTACGTTCTCGGTTCAAGTTACCATTTGAAAATTCCCAAATTCACTATTCAACCTCATTCTGGTAGAGATAGAAACCTATTATACCTTTGAACAACACCGCTGCAAAGGATCCGTGTAGAACACCCTCTACACTTGCAATCACCTTACACATAGAGATTCGACTATTCCCTGTGTAGAACACTTTCTACATGCACAATGGTTATACACACCCTTTTACTGATACAAGAGCTGATAGTGGGTAGGTTATCAGAAAACACTCCTCAATGAGTGAAATAAGAACAATACAGCGCAAACTATATCTCTCTCAAAATGAACAAGAATTAAAGTCCAATGCTTAGAGAAGAGAGAATAAAAACTTTGAATGAATGTTGTATGCTCTAGATATTGTAAATGTGAAACTCTTAAATGATCTATTTATAGGCATATAAGATTTCATATTCAAATTTAAAAAGATTCACATGTCAAAGACAATATTATTCATTTTTTTCAAAAAATTTAAATAAAAGGTTCTTCTTTTTCAATTGTCAAAGACAACATCATTCATTTTTTAAATACTTCAAACCTAATCTTTTACTTTTAGTATATGACAAAATGAGCACACTTTACTTTTCAAAAAATTTAAACCTAATATTTTATTTTTTGCATATGACAAAAGGAGCACACTTTACTTTTCAAAAAATTCAAACATAATCTTTTTACTTTTTGCATATGACAAAATGAGCATATTTTATTTTTCAAAATTTTCAAACAAAAGCATCTACATTTTGCATAAGTCAAAAAAAGTATCAATCACTTTTGAAAATATTCAAATAAAACATGCACATATGAAAGATGACAATCAATCATCTTTCAAAATTTTCAAATTTAATTTTCAAAATATTCATACACATGTGGAAAATGTATTTTAATGTTTTATGATAAAATATTAATTTTGAGTATTAATCTTAATTTTGAATTTTTAAGCATTACTATATCACTTTAATGTGAAATTGCTCCATTTTTGCTCATACTTATTTTTTTGATGTGCTTGACTCCATTGTGTAGACAACTTGAGGTTAAGACTTATTTATTCTTTAAATTCATTTGTTATCATCAAAATTCATATGTAGATATATAATTATACAAAACTTGAAATCTTGGCTTCAACAATCTCCTCGTTTTTTATGATGACAAATACTTGATAGAACCTAAAACCTGTATTAATACTTAAGTTCCCACTGAGAATGTGCGTTAGTTTTTCAAGCAAAAGTATGAATATAATTCCAAACATATATAACAAATTTAGAAATTCAAACAATGTTAATGTTTTAGTCTAACACTTCTCCCCATTTTGGTAACATTAAAAAGGATCAACAGCAAGTAAATGGACTGAAGAAAACGGTGCGTTAGTAGAAACTGTAGATAGTTGAAAAAATGGATCCGTCCATGACTCGACAAGTGTGGCTGGAGATAAAAATTGGAGATAATTGAAAACTTGTATATAAACTATGCGAATAAAAATTGACAACAGATATAATTAAAATGTAAATTATGAAAATTTTAATTCACCATAGATATAACTGAGATGTAAACTATGTGAATAAATATAGAATTTTATCAAGTAATAATAAAAAATATAATCTTTAATACTCACCTTAAAGATTGTAAATAATATATTGAAATACTTACTTGAAATAGAAGACCACTACCTTCAGAATCATCATAACTTTCTAGTCATCAATTTTTACTCGTCATCTTCCAGCAACCCATTTTTGACTTTTTTTTTTTCCCTCCAATCTGAAGGCAGTCAAACCGAGGGAGAGAGACATGGGTTCTGAACAAAACGACGGGACGAGCTATCATGAATCTTTGCTCCAAGTGCTACAGGGATTACCGGTCACGAAAGCGAGTGACAGGATTTCCAGCTCTACTGCCAACCCTCAGATCTCGATTTTCCCCTATCTGGCGTGCCATGGTGAACGAGAACCACCAATATTTCCTTTCCTGGTATGGGGTTGATCTCTTATTTCCTCCATCGGATTCCTTGCCGGATCCAGATCGAAAGGAGAAAGCAAAGTGCTTTCAGAGCTTCTTGAGGCCTTCATCAGGCTGCGGATCGGCGATGGTGTCTTCCCACGCTAGTGAACAATGATAGAGCCCGGTTTGGCAATCTGGTCATCGTAGATCTTGACGCCGGTTCCGAACCCAAGAACTTATAAATCATCGTCGGATTTTCATTTACTTGAAAGATCTGTTAAATCCTTTTCCCTCTATTTTCTTCTTCATACATTACGATATGTAAATCAAATCCAAAGCTCTCATTTTCAGTCTCTCTATATAAATCTTTTTTTGTCTGTTTGGAGTAAGAGGAAGAAGAGGAGGAGACACGCTTGTTTCGGAACATCATATATCCGACGGGCAATACAACTCCGATCATCATGATCGCTGCTCCGATTATGTCTCTTACAAGGCTTGGTGGTTCCACCTCCACCAGCCTCCTGAACAACATTTTTGGATGATGAAGCTACAAAAGCGAAAGTTTCAATGCGGCCACATTTGTCCTAACACGGAGAGATCTCCGTGGATTCTGTTCTCTCCTATGAGATCGGTTCGGTGGCGGTGAGGTTTCTTGAACGCCCGCGTTTCGGCAGCATACCAAAGGTTGGACCGAATCAGGCCTCCTGGAAGAACCTGATGCGGGTTTTGGCTGTAACAGGGATGATCAGGCAACCCCACTCCTCACTGTTCTTCGACGCTGCGATCATCTCCAAGACACCGAATTACTTGGGGGCAAGTGGATAGCTGATCGGGCACTTGTTTTTCGTTCTTCAGCGACACAGAGCAGGAAGATTCAGAGGATTTCATGACCATTTACAAAGAAGCATAAGCATAACCGTTTCTGGGTATTGCTAAATTCACGGTTGCAAAGCTTTCATGACCCATTGGTTCACCCCGAACCCACTCCATGGATGACGATCTCAAAGCGATTTCTTGGTGTGGTTTTCTTTGTGAGAAAGGAAGAAACATGAACATGCGATATTCACGATTTGTCCTCTAGTGGAGTTGGCCTGGTAGGCGGTGGAAAAAATCGCATCGTTCTGATAACATATTGTGAATCAATGAAAATAGAGAGAGTTTCAAAGACAAAAGAGAGAGAGGTTTTCATATTATTGATATATAAACTTAGAAAATATGCCCATATATATAGGGATACAAAAGTCTTAATTGACGGCTAAGATCTGGTCAATAATGATGGCTAAATGTAGTCATACAATACAAGTTGATTTATAACAAATTAGAAATAATTATTAGTTTTTTCATATTTCTGGCTTGTCTCCTAACAATAATTATAATTTAAACATGATTTTTCGGGAGATCATGCTTAAAAAAAAAAGGAAGAATGGGAGAACCAATTTATTTGAAGCAAATCCTTTTTTTTTTTTTTTCCATGTTTTCATCCCTTTTTGGTACAGGTTATCCATATATCTTTGGTAAGAATTTTGAATTATTTTTAGACATTGTAAGTGTTATATCGATGTACTTTTTTTTTTTGGATACATTATATCGATGTACTTGAATCATCGGTTTTAAAGTGATGTACTTAATCATTTTAAGTATATTAAAAGAGATTTGGATAGTGAGTTGAGATGTAATGAAATGAGAATTGAATATTGAATAAAATATTATTAGAATATAATTTTTTATATTATTTTTATTTTAAAATTTTAAAAAATTAAATTATTTATTACATTTTATTTAAAAAATTATAATAATTAATTATATTTGTAAGCGGAAAGTGATTTACACACAATATATTTCACAATAATGTGTTAAATGATAGGTATTTTTGTAAGACACCTTATAAAAATAACATTATTTTATAAAAATATCCTCTTATGATATTATTGTAAAATATATTGTAAAAATATATAGTGTATGTATCATTACTCTTTGTAAGCCGCGTCCTAAGTTTGGGCCATTGGAAATCATAGTTGTAACCACACTAAAATACCCGCCAAAATGTTTGCGGAAGTGTCCCTCTCTAATTATCCTTAACTATTGGATGACATGGGTGTTATCAGAAAAAATCTGGATGCAGTCGATGGGGGTAAGCGCCATGTAAGCGGCCGCTGACGTGGATGAATTCTTAATACACCATTTTGTTATGAGTTTTGCTACATATAAGCACAGTTGCGCACTAATCTGTGTACCAACACTGATTTATTCATACTTAAAATTTAAATTAACACTGTTTTTAATAAAATATATTTTTTGACCAATCACATCACATTGGTGCACAGATTAGTACACAATTGTGCTGCAACTATACTTTTCCTTTTGTTGTACCTCTCTCTGCACCGTTTTGTTTTCCTCTCTCCTCGAGTCCCTCCTCTCTTTGCTTCCCACTCGATTTCACACCATTCTCCACAAAAACCAGTTCTTCCATTTCCTTCCTCTCTTTGCTTCTCTTGAGAACGACCTAATCTTATATAAACTTAGAACCCAAAAGGAAGTCATATGTTCGATCCCCTTGCCCTCGGTTAAGTCGAAATATAGTTGGACTATTCGTTGTCTTTTTCTTCGTGGGTGTTGCTTTCGATAAGCTCTGGACTCTGAGGAATAGAAACCAAGCAGTTGGTGCGAAGAGTAGGCGTGGTGGCACCAGCTTTGTAGACTGGCCACAAGTATCAAAGAGCTTTTCCTTGAAGTGGTATCGAGAATTGGATCATTGGGTTGCTTCAGCCAGTTATTGATGACTTGAAGAAGCCTGATTATGTTGACAGGGTTGAGATTAGGCAGTTTTCATTAGGAGATGAACTGTTGTCGGTGAGGAACGTTGAGCGCCGGACTTCGTGTATCGTTGATGATTTACAATACGCTACCCTTTTGAATTATTTGGTTGAATGGAAGTTCTATTTTTCATAACTAATTTTTTTTTTTTTTTTTTAAATATAAGCTGACTGCACATCATCTACATGAGATAACTGTGCATAAAAAAAGTGGTGTTATAATTATCTTGAACAGACCTCAATCACGAAGGGCCCAAATGTCATTCCAAACCCCGTCCGAGCCCACTAGCCTGATCGATCTGTTTCTCGCAACTGACGAAGAGGTCCAAATTCCATTCCAAACCCCATCCGAGCCCAATAGCCAGATCGATCCGTTTTTCGCAAAACTAAACCCTAAACATCCCTCTGTCGTCTCCACTCTCCACTCCTCTCCTCTTTTCTCCACTCCGTCCCGGTCGTCCTCTCTCAGCTCCTCGCGTTCATTACTATTGCTCAATCATAGCCTTATTTCCAAGTCATGGCGAGCTTCGATTACGAAGACGCACCAGCCAACTCGGCAGCTCCAGCTTCATCTCAATCCCATGAGGTCCTCGGGTACGACCCGAACTTCGTGCCGGACTCGGTGAAGTCGTTCGCGGTGCACCTTTACAGGCACATCCGGGAGAAGAACGTATACGAGATCCACCAGATGTACGAGACGTCGTTCCAGACCCTCTCGGAGCGGCTCTTCAAGGACACCCCGTGGCCCTCCGTCGATGCCGTTGCCCACTACGTCGACAACGACCACGTGTTCTGCCTCCTCTACCGCGAGATGTGGTTCCGGCACTTGTACGCGAGGCTTTCCCCAACGCTCAAGCAGAGGATCGATTCCTGGGACAATTACTGCAGCCTCTTCCAGGTGGTGCTTCACGGGGTCGTCAACATGCAGCTGCCCAATCAGTGGCTCTGGGACATGGTCGACGAGTTTGTCTACCAGTTTCAGAGCTTTTGCCAGTATAGGGCTAAAATGAAGAACAAGACCGACCAGGAGATTGCGCTTCTCAGGGAGTATGACCAGGTGTTTTTTCTATTGTTTTTGTTTTATTTATGCTTTCCGAGAATAGTAGGAATATTCTTCCATTATTTTCCGGTTGCTGGAGAAAAGCTAATTGAGGGTAAATTTTGAATATCCGGAATGGGTAAAAAAAGAAAAAAAAGAAAAAGAAAAAGGAGCTCATGCTGTGGAACCTGTAAGCTTTTGTTTCCGATAAATGTGTGGAGAGAGATAAAAGAAGGAATTAAAATTTGATGTTTTCCTTTATTATTATTTGTTTGGTTTTTCTCAATAGTAGATTTATTATTTTTATAATAGGCTTGGAATGTGTATGGTGTACTCAACTACTTGCAAGCGCTTGTTGAGAAGTCCATGATCATTCAGATTCTTGAGCAGGAGAAGGAAGGTCTAGAACAGTTTACTGCAAATGACGGATATGATTACGATGGTGGAAGTAATGTATTGAAGGTGTTGGGTTATTTCAGTATGGTGGGCTTGTTGCGAGTTCATTGCCTTTTAGGTGATTATCATACTGGTTTAAAATGCTTACTTCCCATCGACATTAGTCAACAAGGCGTTTACACAAGTGTGATAGGAAGTCACATCACTGCCATATATCATTATGGATTTGCCAACCTTATGTTGCGGAGGTACGTTAGTTAATTGCCTCCTCCATTATGTCTTGTTATTCATAGTAACTATTTTGATCTCATTTCAGTATCTGCCTTTAATGCTGCTCCTCTTCAGTATGCATTATTCTAGTTTTGTTATTTCGATTTTATTTTCTTTTTTAATTTATAGAATAAAATTTTGGATTTTCACCAGTCCTTTTTAGGATCGTATAAGCTTGAATGATAGGTCGTAGATGTTTTCCCTATTTCTTGAAAATTATTTAGCCTAACGATAATTTGGAATATTCCCTTGTAGGAAGAGTTCAGAGTTGCATGTTAAAAAAAAAAAAAAAATCAAAATAACAAGGTTGGAAGCGCTATCAGTTGACAAGTAGAGAATTTTTTTAGTATGTTTATGTTGGAAGTAGAAAACAAGCCTTGGTTGGTGTTCTTGCCTCCGCTTGAACATCTTCACCTACTGGCCGGTCTATTTGAGAGAAGGAAATAAAAAAAATTAAAAGGAGGAAGGGGGTGAGCTATAATAAATTAGCATGCCAAAGAAACCTGAAGCTGGTGCTCTTGAGGCCTGAATAACAACCCCGTTGTTTTAAATATCATCAAAGGACGTAGAACTTTTTTGTGTTGTAGTAATAGTCCCTGCAAGCTTTGGTTTCATTGGAGCCAAGAGACAAGGTTCTCCTTATCAATTAATGAATAAGAGTCATTCAGAGTATGAAAAGGTTTCAAGTGGTTTATTGGAAATGTGGTTAGCAGGAAATCTTAGATTGGGATCCAAGCTTAACTCGGTCAATTGTGCAAATAAATTTTGGTCACTTGCCAAATACATTGATTCCCCCCTCCTAGGCTAAGCCTCTGTGCTATTCATTGAAATTTTCGATTACCCATAAAAAATAATTTAATACTTTCCCAAAAGCTATTCCTCACCTCTGTTATCTCTCTTTTTTTTTTTTTCAAATATTTCACTGTTACGTAGAGCCTCACCTAATCATTTTCGGATAATATTCCTTCAATCGGGCGTTGTTAGGTAAATGGTTGTGAAGGTATCATAAAGAACCTGAAGCCCTTTGGAAGATGGTAATAGAGAGCAAATATGGGGAACTATGGGGGGGGGGGGTGCACAAAAGAAGTGAGAGGAGCGAACAGAGTGGGTTTGTGGAAACATAGGGTGGGAGGTGTTCTCACGCCATACTCAATTCTGTCTAGGAGAAGGAAACCGTATTAAGTTCTAGTATGACACTTGGTGTGACCATGTTGCTCTAAAGGAATCTTTTCCTTCTTTGTTTAGAGTAGCAAGAGATATTGATGCCTCAGTAGCAGATGTAAGGGTAAGATCAGGGGAGCAAATCCAATGGAACATCAACTTCAGTAGGGCGGCACAAGATTGTGAGATGAGCAGTTTTGAAGCCTTTTATAGCCTCCTGTATTCTTGTGAAGTGGGTAATTCACAAGATAGTCTATGGTGGATACTTGCAGCTAAAGGTACTTTCTCGGCGAGCTCTTTTTATAAGTCTCTTACTCAAGAGACACCTATCCTGTTCCTTTGGAGAAAATTATGGAGACATAAGGCGCCTCCCAAAGCTGCGTTCTTTGTGTGGACAACATCCCTAGGCAAGATTTTTACTGCTGATAATTTGAGGAAGCGTAGGGTGATCATCGCAGATTGGTGTTGTATGTGCAGGAAGGGGGGCGAATCGGTGGACCACCTTTTAATACATTGCGAGATAGTGAGAGGGTTATGGAATGAGGTTCTGGGTAGAATTGACTTGGCTTGGGTTATGCCTTGTTGTAGTAGTGGTGGCTAGTTGGACAAATTTGAGAGGCAACCAACAGATAAAAGAGGTGTGGAGGATGATACCCATATGCATCATGTGGTGTTTGTGGCAAGAACGCAATGCAAGGACCTTCGAAGACAAAGAGAGATCAATGGAGGAACTGAAAGTTTTCTTTTTTAGAACTCTTTGTAATTGGACCATAGCGGTTGATTTTAATGGCTTAGAGATACATGATTTTCTGATGTCCATCGCTCATACCTAGCTATGGAAACTATACTTTGTACTGGGCTTTTGCCTATTCTTTGATAATATAATTTATTTACTTATAAAAAAAAAAAAATCCTTCCCACTATTTTTTCACAGATATTTGCAACGTGTTTCGTTGACATGCTAAATATGGGCAAACTCTCCAAAACAATAAGAAATTATGAGAGTAAGGAGTTTCTAACTGTAGGTGGAGCTTGTTCTGAAGCTACCCCCCTAAAGAAATAAATAAATAACAGAAAGGGAGGAAATGATTGTATTTGGTTGTCATATCACCATATTTATTTTCCTGCTACTGAAATTTAGATCCATTGAAATTTTCCCTCTTTATAAGAATGTAGTGCAAGGTTGGATTGTGGGTTCATGACCCATGGGCGCATGCGTAATTACCAATAAAACAAAAAATGTTAAGATTTCATTTTTTTCTTGTTCTGCTTATTGAGCTCAATGTCTATGTAACTTTTCTTACAGGTATGTGGAGGCAATTCGTGAATTCAATAAGATTCTTTTGTACATTTACAAGACCAAGCAATATCATCAGAAGTCTCCACAGTATGAGCAGATACTAAAGAAAAATGAGCAGATGTATGCCTTGCTGGCAATTTGCCTCTCACTTTGTCCCCAAGTGAAGCTTGTTGATGAAACTGTGAACTCTCAATTACGGGAGAAGTACGGTGAAAAGATGATCAGAATGCAAAGATATGATGATGAGGCATTTGCTATTTATGATGAGCTATTTTCTTATGCATGCCCAAAGTTCATTACCCCTTCAGCTCCAAGTTTTGAGGAGCCACTTGTAAATTACAACCAGGTATGTACTATCCTTTTTTTTAGCCCATATACTTGGAAAAGATTTGGATTTATCATTTAAGATTCTATTTCTTTTAGCGGTTCTTTTTCCAATCCCTGTTGTCATGAGCTAATTTTTTAGAATAGAAACAAAGATATTTGTTTGACTAAAGAAGTTGCCAGTTGAGCTCTTAACCAACCATTTCGTAGTAAATTTTTTTAAAGCTAAAAAGGGGTTTTCCGGGGAAAGTTGAATAGCCAGTGAGAAGATTTATCATGAAAACCAGTTGTAAAAGTTTTGATTGTTGCTATTCATAATAAACGGATCAAGATCCCAGTTGTTAGGTGCTCCACAAGGTGGATCTTAACTCAACCACTGCTTTCAAAGTCATTGGTTTGGAATTTTCCATATTAATCATTCTATCACTTTGAAATTCAAATCTAGTGTGCTAAACATGGATAATAATGAAACGAATTTTAATTCAATCCAAGCTATTGAATTTGAAAGCAATGGTTGAGGTAGATTTGGTAAAATTTACCTCGTGGAGTAGCCCAGGAACTCTCAGGGGATCCTAACCCGTCACAACAGTGTACAATATAAGTTGGGAACTAAGTTTAGATTCAGGATTCTTAAACTCGTTAACTAATTCATCCTTAAAAGCTGTTGTATTTATAACATCATGATGTGAGCATTCATAAATTCACAAGTATGCAATATCAGACATTTCTGAACAAGGTACCCACTTTTTTCACCATTTTCAAGCTGCATCTATGGTTAAACCATCACTTTGTGGAAGCACAATGTCGTTAAAATTTCCCTTTCATTTGTTTGTGGGAATAGCTAGAAAACTCTTTTGAGGTGGTGCTGGTTGTTATTTTCCTGTCCTTCCACATTGGGGTTACCAAAAATTCAAGAGTTGAGGGAGGGAGGGAGTTTAATTTTTTTTTATAGGCAACCGATTATATTAAAAAGAATAGGCATGGTCCAAGTACAAAAGGGGTATACAAGAGTTTACACCTAGTTAGGAGGAAAAAATAGAAACGAGAAAATCATAAAAATCTAGGCCATTGAAATCTACAGCATTTGCCCAAAGGAATAAAGTTTTCACAAAGAACAATCTAATCTCCCTCCAATGAGCGCTCTTTATCTTCAAAAGTCCAATCATTTCGTTCCTTCCATAGGCACCATAGAATACATGTAGAAACCATCTTTCACATACCTATGATTTGTGGAATTCTGCCTAGATTCTTCCAACTGGCTAGGCGCTCAACCACAATAGCAGGCATAACCCAGGCTAATTTCAATCTTCTGAACACATCATCCCATAATGATTTGGCGACCTCACAATGCAATAGAAGATGATCCACAGTCTTACCATTCTTCCTGCACAACAGAACCAGTCCACAACAATCACCTGGCATTTCTGTAAGTTATCCATAGTCAAAATATTGCCCAAAGAAGCTATCCAAGCAAAAATATAAGCCTTGTGAGGCTACTTATTTCTCCAAGTACTTTTCAATGGAAAGTGATTTTGCTGCGGATTTATGAGGGTCTTATAAAAGGAAGGAACAGAAAATGTACATTTTCTAGCGGGTATCCACCACAACTTATCAGTTTCTGAGTTATAAATCTCATGGCGTACAAGAGTCTGAAAAAATCAGCAACTCCTTATCATGGGCCGCCCTCATATGGTTCACATTCCATTGGATTGAGCCGCCAAACATCTCCATGAGGTCCACCACAAATGCTTCTTGTTCACATAGAATCCTAAAGACTGTAGGGAATTTGTCCTCAAGGGCTCGAAGCCTCGATCTACGCACCATAAATCATGCCAGAATTTTATTCTAGATCCAGTACCCATCACAATTCTAGTGTGTCAAGCAAACACGTCAAGTAAACACCCCACTCCATAAAACCCTTGTACCTCCCTAGTGCTCCGGGGGTAATTAATTAATCTATATATTTGGTTGCATGTTTGCTTTCCCTCTGACCAAATACATTTATTTCTTGCAGGATGCCTATAGGCTTCAGTTGAAACTGTTTCTTTATGAAGTGAAGCAACAACAGTTATTATCAGGTGTCAGGACCTTCTTGAAAGTGTATTCAACCATTTCTCTCGGGAAGCTTGCAAATTATATGGAAGTTGACGAGCCTACATTGAGGTAGTTCATGAGTACAGTTTTGGCTGAAATGTTTCCGTTTCTTTGTGCAATAATATGTGAAACCAATATCTTGAGCTTTTCTGTCTTATGCCTCGCAGGACTATTTTGATGACATACAAGCATAAGACACATGCTGTTGATGGTGATGGAAAAATCACATCCAATGCTGATGTGGATTTCTACATTGACGATGTATGTCTAGATTTCTTCTGTTATCTTAATTTCTTATGTGTTTTTTTTTTCTTACTTGGTACTTGGTATCTTCTTTTGGTATCTTCTCATGTTTTTTTAACATGGAGGTGGATCATTATGAGTGGTGATTACTTGCCCATTAAAGAGATAAATGATTAAAAAAATTGACAAGGCCGTGGAAACTGTCGGTGGCTCTGCTTTACCTTCTATTGTGTTTGGTGACTCTTAAGTACTTATATATAAACTAAACATAGAATTCCTAGAGCCAAGCAAGATTTGGATTATTATAAGTGGTAATTGCTGCAGGACACGATTCATGTTATGGAATCCAAACCAGCTAAGAGATACGGGGATTACTTCCTGCGTCAGGTTGTCAAGGTATGCCTGCTGTGTTGCTGTTAACTTATTTTCTTTGGCGCTATTACCAAATGTTTTTTCCTTGTTGTTAATGTAATCAGCCATGGTTTCTATTTGGTAACAGCTTGAAGGGGTGATCAATGATTTGGACAGGATAAAGCTGGACTGAGTTGCACATCACCTTTTCGTATTGACCCATGTGGTCTTGCCATGTGTTTTGAATTTTTGTAGGTCTTTCGGCTGCTGCCCATTACGTTATTGCCTTATTAAAAAAAATACATTATTGCCTTACGACAGGTATTTTAATTTTGTGTCCCTGCCTTCGCTGTTTTTGTAAGGTGTCTTGCCCGAGTATAATTGATGAAGGTGATGTTGAAATGGTTGTTTCCACTGTCTCGGTATTATTATCGGACGATATTAATTAAAGAGAAGTGTTATAGACATTAAAAAAAAATTATATAAAGGAAATTTATAAACTGATATGATTTTATAGAATCTGTTAAATTTACTTTATAATAAAAGTAATTTTATAATTTGATATAGCATATCAAGTTATATCAGTTTGTGTGTTTATTTTTATTTAATGATTAAAGTATTTTCCTTAATTATAATATGCCGTGTGTTAAATTGTCGCCTCCGCCCTCAAAAAGGCAAAACAACGTAAAGGAAAAATAAAATGACCACAGTGGTACAGGACTGATATATAATCGAAGATTCAATCGACAAGTATAAATGTATTTTTTAAATTATTTTTTGTATAGTTTTAAATATTTTTAAAAAATAAAAATAAATATGAATTTATTAATATTTACTTCTTTAACTATTAAACAAAAAATTAAAAAAATTAAAAAAAATTAATCGATCATTTTTATAACTCATTTTGATCGGATCAAGCGTATGCAGAAAGACCCTTCTCTTCCATCCCGAGTAACCATAGTGGCAACTCTGACATCTCTTCGTTTGCCGTGCGAGGGGTTTTGTTTTGGAGAAATGATATTTACAGTTGTAGTTGTGTAAGTAGTGTGTAGTTGCTTTAAAAAAATAAATTAATATGAGACTCACACGAAAAAAAAAATTAACTTTTTAATCGTAGATTTCACTCTTTTTCAAAGCAATTGTGCAGTTTTTACAATTTCACGACTGTATGTAATATTACTCTTTGCTTTGATAATTTTGTTGTTTGATTATTTTTCTATTCTTTTTGTTTTTCTAAAGTTTGATGACTTTTTGGAAAGAGAATACCTGGGGACCGGTTGGGCTGTTAACCCTCAAATATCAGCCCTCCAGTAATTGGCTGCCACGTACGCGTCTCATGTTCTTTATGTCTAAACCGCGATTCACCCAATCTTTTTATTACTTCTCTTTTTTGCACTCTCTTTCTGTTACTTGGGGACTCTGTCAGACCCAATCAAAATGGAGTTCACCGGGCCCGGGCACCGTCATTGCCGTTCACCCTCCTCCGACCACTTCCTCGGCGTTTTCTCCCTTCCGGCACCATCATCCACTGAATCTCCCGGAGAACACGAGCTCAACGAAGCAGAAGTCTTCTGGACCGCTGATTTTACCGAACCTAACCACTCTGATACCCACCATGATCACCATCGCTGCTTGAATTTCGAGCAATCGATGGAATCCGAAATCCTCTCCGTGCTACCCCAAGCTGATCAATTGCACTACCAGACCCTCCGTGAGGGACCAGTCCTGTGCCGCAAGCCTTTAACATCATCCACGTCTTCGTCGTCAACGAAAGCGATTCCATCGATCCCGAGACCGCCAGAGAGGGAGTACTCGCAGTCGTTGTAGGGCAAGAACTTGCACCACCATCAGTCTGCGCCGATGAAGGTGCCGGTAATTTCGAATGCCATGGCGAAGAGGAGTAACGTATTGCTTCTCGACGTGGACGAAGATGACGGAGAAGAAGCCGATATGTTACCACCTCACGAGATCGTTGCCAAGGGCTCCGGGGTGTCGCCTAAGACGACGTTTTCGGTTCCGGAAGGTGTTGGTAGGACTCTCAAGGGAAGGGATCTGCGCCAGGTTAGAAATGCTATCTGGCGCAAAACCGGTTTTCTCGATTGATTTTCCCTCATCTTTCTCGGTATAAGTTATAACATAACTGACTATATGGTTTGGCCACTTTTTCTTTCTTGTTTGAGAATTCCTCAAGACCGGTTAGGAGGACGAGAACAAAGATGCAGAGGAAGCAGCAACATGGACGACAATAGCTTCTGTGCCTCTTCTTCGGTGTGAAAGATGGCAGGAGGGCCGGTTTGCAGGGCGGCGGTGTTTCAAAACGATATTGTTAAAAATAGAACAAGCAAACCATTGATGAACAAAGAAAAAGAAAACTTTTCGGCTACAAAAACTAATGAAGTAATTGTAGGGTTCTCAAGATTGATTCAAACTCAAACCCAGAACCTCAACTTTGCATTGAAAAAAAAAAACTCGAATTAAAGTTGATAGAATCTGTTTAATCCGTTTCCAGAGATATTAAGTCAACTTTTTCACCGGGTCAAGCTTATGGTAAAGGACGCCATGAGAACCAGCGGAAAATCCAGTTGAAGAGCTTGACAGTGGCGAACCGGAATGTAACAACCCGCTAGAAATTCAATTGTGGAATTTCTTTTGACCTTAAGAACCTCGTGAAAATTTCCGTAAGTTTACACGAATCGACTAATCGCATAGGTTTTAGCCTGTCAACATAGTTAGTGTTATCACTCACTATGGTGCCAGAAATGCGATTTTAATTATTTGAGATAGTTAGAAGTGTCAGAATACATTATAGTCTACACCACTAGGCTTAATTGAATAGTTAGGATTTTTCAGTACTAAATTTATTACGTTTATTTTTAGAGTGAATAGTAATCTCGGTAAACGTACTAAACCCAGTGTTTTCAAAATCACAGTGTGAAATGTCCAAATTAGGTTAGCGAAATTTTATTTGGATACTTGGCAAGATCTTAACCACGCATAATGAATAGTATTAGATACTTAGCACAAAGAGAAACCATTAGATGGAATTGTGAAGGAAATCAAGGTGTGAGATCATGACACCTAAGCAAAATACACATTTAGAAAATATCTTAAGAACATAGATTTAAAATACACATGGAAAGATTTTAACCACCTTACTCTTCCAAGTCTACTCCACATTTAGAAAATATTTTAAGCTAATTTCGTGAATATTATTGGGTAAAAATATTTTGAGTTGATTTTTGTAGATATTATTAGGTAAGAGAGTCCTACACTCCACTCTCACTCCGGTAAGAGAGTCCTACACTTAACTCTCACTTCGGGTAAGAGAGTCCTACACTTAACTCTCACTCCAGCCTCATCTCTTCCATATCTTATCCACAAGTATCTCCAGCCACCCCTCCCCACGAAATTATCTTCATTTATGCTTTCCATTGAAAGAATACCAAACACTCTCTCTCGGACAGCTTTTAGGAGTTCTTTTGCACACCCATTTCGAAGCTCTTGTAAGTGTTTTATCATAAAGTCTCCTTCATATAAGTTGTTCCTTTTTGAGTCTAGTTTCCGTAGATGTATTTTTCGTATCATTCCATGGTCATTTGGTCAGTCAAAAGTATTTTTAACCATGGAAAGGTCATTCTGGGCGTGAATCTGGAGAGTAAGTTATAGTTTGGAGTTTTTGACCAAGCTAATGGATAGATATTGATCCAAAAGTTTTATGGAGTATTGTTAACATGTATATATGACTATTGGTTGAGGATTTTTGCATGATTAAAGGTTTTGATGAAAGATTTTCTTAGATTTAGAAACTTAGAAACTGTAAGAGGAAAAACAGTTTCTGTTTTGAGAAAGTTTAACTCTTTAGTGGTCTAAACCTATTCTAATGACTTTAATAATTTTATTGGAGGATACTAAGTATCTTATATACATGTTATATTATTATTTTGAATATATTTGATGTTAGTTTCAAAGATATGAAATTTTATGCAAAGAGATATTCAAATAAGCCAAAGTGTGGATATTTTTGGCTAAATTTATGTTTTGGTTAATTTCTAACCATGTGATCTTGAATTAGAAGCTTATATATGTTTTAGGACATCTTTTTAAACCATGTGATGGTATGGTTTGAAGATCATATAATTATAAGTCATAGATCAAGAGATTTATCAAAATTAGTTGAGGAAAAAGTTTATATTTTTGGACTAAGTGTAAAACCCAAAACTCCAAATGTTATGTTGTGATTTTGGTGACTTTAGTTCGATGATTTAAAGCATAGTTGATGTTAGGATGATATTATTAATATGTTAGAAGTAAGATTTGATTTTTGAAATTCTTGGAGATGTTTTGATTTAAGGTCAAAACTTGTGATTCAAGTGCTTGGACCTTTTTACAAAAAAGTTTGGTGTTAATTATTAGCTTTTTCTAAATGGATGTTTTAAGTATGGTTTTGAACTTAGAATTGGAAGATGTTTGTTGCAAAATTTTGGTTTAAGCATGAGTTTTGAAGTTGGAAGGAATTGCAACAAAAATCAAGGGAAATGGCCTATGGATGTTTCGGCCATAGTGTGTTTTTCATAGTTGTGTTTTGTTTTAAATTTTTCTGAGTTGATATTTAAGTTTAGAACAAAATTTACATGAGGAATGTAAATTTTGGAAACTTTTGGAATTAGTATACAAAATCCTTAAGTTATGGGTAAAAATGTCATTTTCCCACATGTAGAGAGTAAAATAAAAATTTTACTCTTTAAGTTAGTATTTTCCATATTTCAAATTATTAGTGATTTAGTTCTAACTTTTAGAATCACTAATTACAGTTCCTCGTGATCGCACTTGAAGTTTTATAAGAAACGCGGAGATCGAGGTAAGTTAGCTTTTAACTTACTAGCAGTCTACTGTGTATGTGTGCTAAGTAGAAGAACTACAGTGTATGTATGTATGTTATCATATGTGTCATGCCATGTCAAGTTATCATGTAATTGTCTATTATACAAAATTTATTCTGTCATCAATTTTTATCTGTTACATAATATATTCTGTTATGTATTACTGTACATTACAAGTACGTCATGCTAAGTATGTCATCTATTACATGTAAGTCAAGTCATGTAATATTCACTGTTGCAAGTATGTCATGTTAAATATGTTGTCTATTATATGTTATGTCATGTTATGAAATGTTTCTATCTCAAGTTGGTCATGTATTCTAAGTTATGTTCAAGTCACGTTATGTTACGTCAGGACTTCAGTCCTTTCGTATTCCAGTCACATTTCATCTTGAGTACATTATGATGTGTAGAATACATGGGGCCACAACAACTGTGGAGTATGTATTTTTCATATTAAGTCAAGTTTGTGTAAAATACATGGGGCCACAACAACTGTGGAGTATGTATTTTTAAATGTTAAGTCAAGTTTATGTAGAATACATGGGGCCACAACAACTGTGGAGTATGTATTTAACTACAATTGTGATGCGTAAAATACATGGGGCCACAACAACTGTGGAGTATGTATTGTTCATGTTAAGTCAAGTTTGTGTAGAATACATGGGGCCACAACAACTGTGGAGTATGTATTTACACGTAGAATATATGGGGCCACAACAACTGTGGAGTATGTATTTTTCATGTTAATTCAAGTTTCAGAGCAAGTTTATGCTAAGTCAAGTTCAGTTCATGTTTCAATTTAAGTTATGTCAATTATGTTATATTGTACGCTAAGTTATTCTTTAATTACTTATGAATTTGATTATGCATTTATGCTTTTACTGTCATCCATGCATCATTAGTCTGTGTGGAAGTTTTTTGTTAACTTGCTGAGATTTGTAATCAAATCTCACTGTGGTAGTCCCAACTACCATTCCCCCCGAATGGTAGATCTTGTTACAGGACCTGAAGGAGGATCAGGAGCTGACCAACTAGACACAGTCGACTGAACGACGGTGCGTCGTTAATGTTAATATAGTAGTTAAATTACTACTTGTACGATGGAGTTGCATCTCCAGTACTATTGGATCATAACTATTTTGGAATAGTGCTGTGATTTTAGTTATTCAATGGATCTTTATGTATGAAGTATGTTTTAAGTATTGAGATATTTTCAGTTTGGTGCATAGTATTACTAAAGAAAAAAATTATCCGCTGCGAATATTGCATAATGTTAGATGCATGTTAGGATTATTGCATCTTATATGTCATGAACGGGGGCAGGTAACCTTGTGTTGCATGTCTCGACGCTTCAAATGTCCGTCCGATCCCAAACGGAATTTAGGAGCGTCACACGGAGTTCAGGTGGGAAGACTACTCGCGTCAGCGTCGAATTGAGACCGTGCCAAGGGATGCAGTGAGGAAGAGAGGGGTGGAAGGACTGGGCTATATACGATCGTGATTCTCTGTGGTGGAGTCCATTTTTTTAACAGTGTATTTTCTTACGTGGAGTTAGCTAAATGGAGGGCTGCTTTTGTGGGATTCTCAACCCGACCGATAGGAAGCGTTTCGCTTTTGAAAATCCATCGTGTTATGATTGATCATTATGCTTTAAATAAGACGCAACTAAACTCTATGGTCATTATGTTACAAATAAGACACGCGAACAGCTCTATTATTCTTTCGATTACATGACAAACGCGTCTTGTTGTGCGTGCAAGGATCATTATCATTATGTGAGCGATCATTTTATAATTGTTGGAAGAAATTTACTTGGGAGCCAATACCTAGGGATTGACTTACGTTGATTGTTTTTGCAGAACGTGATCATGCATTTTAATAGAAAAAATGTAAAACACAGAAATTTGCGTATTTACCCCTTCCCCGAAGAAGTAAAAGATAAACTTATCCGGGAAGTTAGATTTTCTGACTGAACCCAAAAAGCAGATTTCCAAAAACTTAAGGATTATCATGGCAAATTTCTTCATTTATTTATTGTTGCTGCAGATAGAGAGAGTCTGTAGTTCAAGCACTGCCTTTATGGGAGGGCCCTCTCCCTCTCATACACAGACACGCAATAGGCTCCTAAATCCTAATGCTATACTATTTGAGTGTGCAGTTATATGTCTTTATAATAAATGCTGTCCCGTCGTCTTTATAAGACTGTCCCCACCATATGTCATCGGACTGGTAGGTGGGCGTGTGTTCATATGCGTTGTTTCCGAGTACCAATTTCTCCCGATCTCTCTCTCTTTCTATCTAACAGTTTCACTGCCACGAGCACACATCAACCCCCGCCAACAGCCCACCACACCCATTGCCCACCATAAAGCCCATAAAATTATAATAAACATCTTCATTTGGAAGGAAAATGGTTGGAGTTATGGGGCAGAGGAATCTAACTCAGGCTGCAGCAATGCTTTCCTTTCCGGTAAATTACTGAATTCTGGGATATATGTGCAAAAAAATATGGAACGTTGCACGAGGTGTTGTTTGCACAACTCAATCAAGGCAGTGAACTTGGTTGTCACTATTTGCGGGGCTGGGATGATCGTTTACTCCCTCTGGCTTCTCAAGATGTGGCAAGATGGGGTTTCTGAGCTGCCTACCATTTCATCTCTACCCAGACCCTGGTAATTTTTTCCCCTTTTCAACTTTCGCGCACGCTGAGTCTCTCACCTTCTATTTTTTTCTTTTTTCTGCTCTCCATTTCCTTGTTTCATACTTTTGGGAACCCCTTACCTCCCCAAAGCATGAAAAAGTCAAAAAGAGATTGGGGGTCTTCATTCCCCTTTATATAATTGTCTGGCTCTTTTGATTTTGCAATTTTGAATTTGCAGATGATTCTTATGGCATCTCTGAGAAAATACATATGTTCTTCTTTTCCCGTTAACCAGGTTTATATACACATGTTTAGGCGTGGGAATTGCCGTCTGCCTGAGCACGCTCGCGGGTCATATGGTTGCTAATTGTATCAACAATTATTCGCTTTGCATAGTATCCTTCTCAATTTTGCTTATGAACTTTAATTTGATTGTATTGGCTTTATGTTTCATCTGTTTCCACGGAAAATCGATTTCAAAATGATTTGAATCTTGGGAGGAGATAAACTTGACGAAAACAGCTGTTTCACTGAGAATGATTCCCATGATAAGCCTGAGTTCCCATAATTCTAAAGGGAAATGGACTTGAAAATATTAGGAAATCTACTATTTCTGGTCGCAGGCAGAAATGACTCCTCTGGGGCCGGGGAAAATGTTCAGTTTTTTATTTTTTTTTGTCAAATGAATCTAGAATTCTGATTGTTTATTTAGGAATCCTTGACCAGATTTTAGTACATTGTCACCATTTGCTCTCTTGTTTTTCTAGAAGTTGCAGTGCTTGTGGCCATTTTATTCAACCTGGACTGGGAACGAGTATGCTTTCTTAATACCACTTATTACAGAGTAATTATTAGAATTGCAGAATAATTATTAGATAATTTTAACGTACGGATAAGTGATACTCTCTCGTATGATAAGATGGCATGTAAATTAAAATTGAAAAAATGATTTATACAGTTATAGAGTATTCTTATCTAAAGAATAAGAAATTTGAGATCCACGTGAAAAAAATAATTTTTTTTATAATAGATCTCATTTTTTTTTAAAATAATACGCAGAATTCACATGCCTATTACTCTACGTAACATTACTCTTAAAATGGATACTTACATATACAATTTTAATAAGATGACATATTGTAATAAGATAAGAGTACCATATAATTTTCTTAGTCAATGAATTTTTCATGCCACTATATTCTATGATTCTACTTTTGTCCTTGTCGAAATTCTCTTGACAGAAACTCATGGAGTACATTGATGAGCACCATCAAAAGTTCGAGAGTTTTGTGATCTTCCATCTAACCATGTGTCGCATGGTTCTAATCACGATTTTGGTAGCACAGGTATCTGAATCTGCATTTAAGATTATGAAAAATATAGGGAAACGGATGGATTCACAAGGAGAAAAAAGGGAATGCTCACATTTGTGTTACTATTCATTATTTTTTAATGAACAGTACTCAAATGTAAGTTGTCATTTTTCTGCTTGTGAATTCGTCCGTATTTGTAGCCTCACTCTAAGATTATCATGATCTTAAATCGATTCTATCAGAATGTTTGTTTTTAAGGAAATCTTGAGAAAAATTGTCTACCATGAATGTGATGTTGGATTCATATATTCAACCAAATATGGCGATTGGCGTTCTTCTCTTCATGTTAAACAACCCAATCATACAAATTTATCTGATTTCTAAAGAAAAACCAAAATGAAAAGGTCAATGCAATATATTTCAAATTGACTACTCTATTACCATTCATTATTTTATCATTACTTTTCACTTACTTTTAATTACTTTCTCTTATTATTCACTACTATTTAATATTTTATCATTACTTTTTCATACTATTCACAGAATATCTGAGATCACCTCACTACCTAAACGCAATCTATACTGCACCTACTAAGTTATATTGCAATCTATAATTGTATATAGCATTAATCTTTCTTTATGTATCGGAGAAAAAAGCTTGTTCTCTGCATTGATTTTTTTTTCCTCCCTCAAAGGGGCCTTAAGGCAATGTTTGGCTATTTTTTTATTTTTTTTTTAAATTCAACCTCAATCAAATCATCTTTCAATATTAAAAAAAAAAATTATATTTCAACTATAGTCCATTCATTTGCCAAGATTTCAACTTTATCTATCCATTTTCACAAACCCTAATATAAAGCATATTAGAAAAAAAAAAAATTCAAAATCTATTTATCTACTTCCACATAACTTAATAAACAATGCACCTCACACCCCCTCAGCCTTTAGGTTTGGTTTTTTTAATTATATCTGCATAAATATTGAGTTGTGGGTATTTTAATAAGAATTTCTTCTTTTTTTTTTTGGTCAAGTAAAAGTATGGTTTTGCTATTTTCTTTCAAATTTTTTTTGAGTAAATTTGACAAGGTATACAACTATCTTGCATTGCTTTCTGGGAAATATTTGATGTAATTGCAGAAATCATTTTACCATTCTGCTGGACATTAAATAAATAAATAAAGAGACCATTAATGCTCCAATAACCGTATCGATTACTTCTGGCATCTGAGTCCACTAATTAGAATGTAGATTAGATGAAAAGAATGAAGATTTATCCAAAGTGCAAGTTCTTCTCTCCTGGAAATGAAAATAATATACTTCAATAATCATTTTGCAGATCAATGTGGTTGTGCTTGCAATTATTCTTTGGGCCATTGGTACCGAGCCAAGGATTCAAGTCAGCCGTTCAGATACACATTATGATTTTAATCATTCATTTCTTTTGAGAACTAGCACGCCTATTCTCCATGACTTAAGACAAATATGCAGACAATGCCAAGCCTTATCCAGAGGAAATCCACGCCAAAGTCTCTTATCTTATATTAAGGACTTCCTTACAGTCCGAGTTCTTGGAAGAATCTCTAACACTTAATTGCCAATTGTAATTCCAACTAACCAACTTTTTACATAGGATTTGGTACTGTATTTTCCAATTACATTTCGGATTTAATTTCCAATACCAAAGGAAAAAAAGAATGTTCATCGTTTTATCTAATTGTTTGTATTGGGATATGGAATTCCTCGCTTTGACTGATTGGTCACACAGGTTTCATCCTTGAATGTATGGAATTGCTTGTGAGATGAGGACTTGATGAGCAATCCCCAGTTGTTTTGATCCTTCTAAATCAAATGTCACTTATCGTGATTTACTGTATAAACTATAATGACTTTAATGTATTTTAAGTTAGTTAGATGAGCAATTCTACCGTCCAGAAGAAGGGTCTCGAGAAAGTGTCTCAGATGTGCATTTTATTTATTTATAGGTATTTTTTTAATCATCATAAATAATTTTTAAAAAAAATAAAAAAACTATAATATTATTAAAAAAATTTCTTTAATCATTAAGTAAAAAAAAAAAAAAAAGTTTATCAAGACCGTATTGGGACCCAATATTCAGTAGATTTAACATTTTTCTAGTTAGATATAGTGTTTTTTGGTTAATGAATTTAGTTATTTATATCAATAATTGTTACAGTTATAAAGAGTTTTTACAAAAATAAATTTATAAATTAATATGATTTCATATGATATGTTAGATTCATTTTATAATAAAAATAATTTTATAATTTAATCTATCACATCAAATTAAATTTAGTTTTTAAATTTATTTTTATAAGATCTCTTTGTGCTTAAGGCATTTTTTATTTTATTTTAGAAGAATGTAAATTTAATCATTTCAATGCTAAATACATTGGAAATGCCAAAAATCATTGACATAAAGTTAATTAATCAATTGAAGTAAGTGTATTCGATGACCATATCACTTTTACAAACACAAATATAAAATGCACTTAAAAAATTTGTCTCAAAATTTGTATTACTTGCCTATCTCACCGAGGAAATTTTTTTTTAATAAAAATTTTGGGTTAAATACTAAAATGACGTATTTGATTTAATACCTCATATATGGTTTACAATAAAAATAATTTTAATAATTTGATGTATTATTTTAAATATAAAATTTTACTACGTATAAGCAAACTTACATACCAATCTGCATACTAATACCGATGGCTCATATTTAAAATTCAAATTGATACTGTTTTTAATAAAATCTATTTTCTAACCAGTCGCATTTGATAAATGCACGTATTGGTATGCAGAATTACTTACAACTAAATTTTTCCTTCAAATAACCAAAATATGCCATCCACCAATTGGACTACAAATTATCGTTTTAAACGAGCATCCGCTATTCAATTAATAAGGCAACTTTTTGTAATTTTTTTTTTTTCCAGTTCAAGAATCTCCTTTTCATTTATTATGCTTTGTTTTCCTTTCATTTCTTATGCTTTTTCCATCGTGTTCTATTTCATTCATTTATTTTTCATTAAATTCTATTCTATATAATATCAAACAATAAAGAAAAAGATCTTTTAAGGATATGTTTCACAGTTTCTCACACACGATCACCTGCAACTAAAAAATATATGTTGTTTAGAGGTTTGAGGGAACATCTCTAATGCCTAAGTCAATAATAACAATAAATAATTTCTCTCTAGTCAATGAATAAGATGTGTTCTATTGTCATACTTAAATGGTATAAATAGAGCCTATGATGTTTATATTATTAATTGATGACTATTTTATCTGTTATTTGAAATTTAAATCCCGAGATATTGGGAGCTTAAATCGATAGCTTCCCTTATCTAAATTAATCGATGGTATTTGAGATGAAAAATTCTATTTACAGCCTCCAATTAGAGACTGCATGTGCAAGTCTTTTATTAAAAAAGAAAAAAAATTATTTTGAAATAAATATTTTAGTAATTTTTAAAATTTTTAAAAATAAAATTGTCTATACATGTATACATGTAACATTGCTCATTTGAGATTGACTGAACTCTTGGTTGACTGGATTATTGGGTTGAGTTGTAATTTGAGCCCATGGTACGGCCCAACAGGCCGAGATAGTAAGCCCCTTCGAGGGTCATTATTGATTCAATTCTCCTCATTCTTTTCTTATAAACAAAAAATGGAAAGAAAATGAATTATATTATATCTTTATCTTTATATATAAAAAGTGGCTATCAAACAGATTTTTATTATTTTAACAGATTTTATTATTTTCTTTAAAGTTAATGCCATCCCTATAGTCAAAAAGTTAACGCTTTGTATCCATATACGGTAAAAACAGCTTCTTAACTCGAGACTCTGAAACCAAAACGACAAGAACCAATACAAAGAGTTTAATTTCTCAGTTTTCCAAGTAGGGCTATAAACGAGCCGAGTTCGAGCGAGCATGGGGTGTGCGAGCTCAGCTCGTTCACTACTCGATTCAAGTTTGGGCTCGGCTCGTTTGTCAGCCTGGCCTATGAGAACGTTCAAGCTTGGCTCGTGTACAAGGGAAATGAGCTCGAGCTCGAGTTCAAACTTGGTTCTGTCAACAAGCCGAGCCCAAGCTCGACTCGAGCTCGGCCCGCTAATGCAAAATTTTAGTAAAAGAAAAAGAAACATAAAGATCAATTGGAAAGGTTAAAAAAAAAAAATTAAGCACACTGAAATATGAACACAATCTCTTCAAATATATCAACATCTGTTCGGAGCTACAAGGGAAGAAAACCAACAACCAAAATAAAAGGTTTTTAAAAAAATGTACATTAACTCAGATCTGTAGGAAATGAATAACGTGTATTCATTTCCCTACAAATCCACGATGGAAGAAAAAACAAACAAAAGAGAAAAAAACCAGAGAAAAGGAGACTGGAAGAAAAATAAAAAATAATAATCAATCGAAAAGAAAAAAAAAAGTTCACAATGTTGACATCTAACACGATCTCTCAAAATATATGAAGATCTGTTCGGATCTAGAGGGAAAAAAAGGCAACAGAAATAAAAGGAAAAAATTGTTGACATCTAACACCCACCCGTTTCTCAACCGTTCCTCACGTCGAGCATGGCTTAAAGCCATCGTCACCAGATGTGTAGACGAATTGCCGCACGATTTTCTATTGGTAACCTCTCTCTCTTCTCCCTCAAGGCATGACTCTCTGTTACAGTCGATGGTTTGAGAAGTAAGAAAGCCTGAGTCTTGGAGGATTCGGGAAGGAACAAGACGAAACAGATGAAGAATTTGGTCTGAAGCCTTTTGGTCAAAAAGGTTAAAGTGAAGTGCAGTGCGATCATAGTCGTTGGATCATGCACTGGGAAAGAAGATGGAAATCACACGTGGAGGCAGCAGCACTAGTCTTATCTTATGCAGTGGAAATTACTATTAAGTCCATTATCATTAGTTTACTACTTTATCAGCATTTATATTTGTAATGTTTATTATATCTTTTAAAATAATGCTAAAGGTTCCGCTCCCATCTACCTACTACTGGCATTTTTTATTTATTTATTTTAATTTTTTATTTATTTTGTGATTAAAGAAACAATTTTTAATAATATTGTGAATATTTAAAAAAAATTAAAGATGATAAAAAAATACATATAATAAAAGGACTAAAAGAGCACATTAAAACCACTAACGATAGCTCCCAACGGTGGTTATAGCATTGTCTATCCTTTTAATAGTTGTCATCATCCCATTGGTTGATAATTATATTTGTAATACATTTAATACATAGTTATAGACTATAGTGATATAGTATATAACTATAACGATAGTTTATATTAGACTATTAGTATTAGTTATAGTGATTTAGTATAATTATATTAGTATAAGTATAGCTATAGTCTATATTAGTATAACTACGAATGTCTTATGTAATTTTCAAAATTTAGTAATAATATTTGAGTGATTTTCTTTATTTTTATTATATATATATATTTATTATATATAAAACTTATATATATAAAATATGTTGTATAATATAATTTTTGTATAAAACTTATGCATTCATCACAACTTCTAGTTCTATAAGACTATAAGTTAATAATACAAATTTATATATAGTATATGTAGTGGACTATAAGTAAGACTAAGTCTATATACATAATTATGAATATGAAAAATTATATATATATATATATATATCTCTAACTTTTGGCTATTATATATATTGTATTATATATGTATAAATATATACAAGTCGAGCTCATGAGTCGAGTCGAGTTGAGTTTCATACGAGTTTGTTCACGAACATTAATCGAGCTGGTCAAGCTTTATATGGTTTGTATCATTTAATAATCAAACATAATTCTATGTTTACGAACGACCCATTTAATATTCGATTCGAGCTGCCTATCGAGTAGCCTGTTCATTTTATAGCCCTATTTCCAAGCAGTCAAACATCTGCTTAACAAAGGCTATAAGAAAAACATAAAAACGGAAAGAACCGAGGCTCTAAACTGGTTTGCAGAAAACCAGAGAAATTGATTTGCAGAGAAGCAGATGGCATTCATGTATAAATTCATTTTATACCTTAGTTTTTCTTTCATTTGCTCGTAGTTTTACCAATGCTATTGTTATTCTTGTACATAACAGAGTTTGCAAACAAAAGGGCTTAGTTACAACATCGAGTGATGGTAGCTGGAAGTGTGGGTAGCAACTGAGAGATAGGAGAAACAGAGGGAGAATGAAAATAGAGAGAGGTGAAAACTTTCATCAAAATTATGAGGAAAAACAATTTAACCTGAATTACTTGTGGATTTTTGCAGGAAAAACAATTTCAAGCACTAATTTCAGTTACATGAGCGAA